>NC_133652.1:275324908-275624908 GCF_009905375.1 Apium graveolens | reverse complement strand
TAGAGGGTTTGGAGGCTTTGGTAGGCAACTATTTGGTCATTGGCACAGTTGCCATAGCTACTCCTGAAATCAAAGAAATAGTGGAGGTTGGAATAGTTGTAGGGATGGATGAACTTACCTCACTTACCTGAGGTGCCTGCATTACAGGAAAATAGAACATTGGCACATCCCTGTGATGGTTGGCTCTGTTCAAATCTGTAATGAGTCTTCTCTCTTGAACCCAACAATCCAGTTTGTTGTTTGGGTTCTCAAGTACAATCTCTTGACATAGATGGTTAGCCAATAACATGAAAAATCTAGCATAATACATATTATTTCCTCTTTTAGCTAACTCACCTAGTTTAAAACCTAACTCAATCAAGACAAGGTCACTGAAATTATAAAATTTATCTGTAACTAGCATGTATAGCATGTTAAGCATGGAAATATTCACGGAATCAAAATTACTGACTTTTCCAGAGAAAACTTTAGTAACCACATCACACAAGAAACTCCACTCCTTCCTAAGACCCAATCTCCTAATATCACTCAGTTTAGTAGTAGGAAGTGCATAATGCATGGAATTAAGCATATTGATAATATCAGTGTCATTGTGTGGTGAAGTCACATTATTATCAGGAATTTTGAAACATGCTTTTATCACATCACTATTGATACAGAACTCATTACCTTTGATGGTTAGAGTGATGGTCTTGTCAGCAGAGTTGTAGATAGCAGTGGTCCACATCTCTTCAACAACTTCACAGAAGATTGTGGGTGATTCCAGCATAGCATAATTTAGCTTGTAATTCTTCACAAAGTCCATCATCTTGTGATAGTCCTCTGATTGCTGAATACCCTTATTGACCAAAATAGTGAAGTTGTTCTTCTCATAAATGAACCCAGTTTGAGACATAATCTTTACTACAGGTGCCATTGTTAAAGAATGAAAACTTGAAGAGAAAGAGAATATTTGCTTGAGAGAGAATGAAATAAAAGCAGTTGAATTTGAGAATGATAAAAGAAAACAATTGGAATAAAATAAGCTTTTATACTATCTCAAAAATAACTGACAAAAATAATAAAGAAAAGTAAATTAACCAATAGAAATTGCCTAAAATAGTCGTTTAAAAGTAAACTGTAAAAATTCCACCCATTATCCGTCGTGTAATGCTTACAAACTGTAAGTATACTCGATGGATAATGTTCAGGGAATTAACGGCTGAGATTTAGACAATTCGAAGGATGAGGATAAACTTATATCCGTCGAGACATAAAGTATTCCAGAAAAATAATTGACTTTTATTAGCAAGTAGTATATCGACCGATGACTAAACTCGATGGATAAGGGTCATCCGTCGAGATGCAAATTTTGACTTAGCCAAAATTTCATCCAAGACTTAAAAAATCCACTAAATTTATGGCTACATTATAACTTGCAAAATAATTCAGATAAATTTAAGAGTAATTAAGCATACCTAACTCACTTACCAACCTTGAAAAGGTGGATTCATCTAGTGGCTTGGTAAAGATATCTGCAAGTTGCTTCTCACTTGGAACAAAATGTAACTCCACAGTACCATTCATTACATGTTCTCTTATGAAATGGTACTTGATGTCTATGTGCTTTGTCCTTGAATGTTGCACTGGATTTTCAGTGATGGCAATTGCACTTGTGTTATCACAGAAAATAGAAATCCTTTCAACTTGCAAACCATAGTCCATCAATTGATTTTTCATCCATAAAATATGTGCACAGCAACTGCCAGCAGCAATATATTCAGCTTCAGCTGTAGAAGTAGAAACTGAATTTTGCTTTTTACTGAACCAGGACACAAGCTTGTTTCCTAGAAATTGACAGGTTCCTGTTGTGCTCTTTCTATCAATTCTACAACCTGCATAATCTGCATCTGAATAACCAGTTAGATCAAAGCCAGAATCTCTAGGGTACCAAATGCCAAGTTTTGGTGTTCCCTTGAGATATCTGAAAATTCTTTTAATAGCTATCAAGTGAGATTCTCTAGGATCAGCCTGAAATCTAGCACATAAACATGTAGCAAACATTATATCTAGCCTACTAGCTGTTAAGTACAGAAGTGAGCCAACCATGCCTCTATAACTTGAAATATCCACAGACTTTTCATTAGTGTTTAGTTCAAGCTTAGTTGCAGTGGCCATGGGAGTTTTTGTAGATGTGCAGTCCATTAGATCAAACTTCTTTAAAAGATTAAAAATATATTTAGTTTGACTAATGAATATTCCATCACTAACTTGCTTAACTTGAAAACCAAGAAAGTAAGTTAGTTCTCCCATCATACTCAGTTCATACTTACTTTGCATCAATTTGGAAAACTTTTTGCAAAGTTTCTCATCTGTAGAGCCAAAAATAATATCATCTACATAAATTTGAACAAGTATACTAGAGCCATTAACATTTCTGAAAAATAAAGTTTTATCTACAGTACCTCTTGTGAAATGATTTTCCAAAAGAAACTTTGATAAAGTGTCATACCAGGCTCTAGGTGCTTGCTTCAGTCCATAAAGTGCTTTCAGTAGATAATAGACATATTCTGGAAAATTTGGATATTCAAAACCAGGAGGCTGACTAACATACACTTCTTCCTCCAAATCTCCATTTAGAAAGGCACTTTTGACATCCATTTGATAGACCTTGAAATTGGCATGGGCTGCATAGGCTAAGAAGATTTTGATGGCTTCAAGTCTTGCAACAGGAGCAAAAGTTTCATCAAAATCTATTCCTTCTTGCTGACAATAACCCTTAGCAACCAATCTAGCTTTATTCCTGATTACTATGCCATTTTGATCCATCTTGTTTCTGAATACCCACTTGGTGTCTATTGGATTCTTTCCTTTAGGCTTGGGTACCAGCTTCCATACTTTATTCCTTTCAAATTGGTTTAGCTCCTCCTGCATAGCTAAGATCCAATCAGGATCCAACAAAGCTTCTTCTACCTTCTTTGGTTCTTCCTTTGATAGAAAGCTGCTGTATAGACATTCTTCTGGAGTTGCTCTTCTTGTTTGAAATCTGGAGGAAACATCACCAATGATAAGCTCAAAGAGGTGATCTTTTGTCCATTTCCTTTGCTGAGGTAGATTAGCTCTAGATGAAGAGACCTCATGATTGTCTTGATGTGTGATTGAGTTTTGATTGCTAGAAACTCCCCCTGAGTTTGTGGATCTTTGATTTGAGAAAGGAGAATTTTCTGTAGGTGATCTGTCTTGACCTCCTGCTCCTTTTGATAACCCGGCGGATGGTGAATTTTGAGTACCGACGGATGAGGCAGGTTGTCTTCCGACGGATAACGCAGATTGCCTTCCGACGGATGAAGCATTATGCAACTCGACGGATGTTGAGTTTTGTGCTTCATTGGTAGTAGATTTGTCTGCATTATCCTTAGACACTGTTTCTTGATCACTCTCATCATCACTGTCATCACTAACCATCTCAACATTGTCGAATTTGAGGCTCTCATGGTAATCTCCATCTTCCAGTCCTTCAATCTTTTTATCATCAAACACAACATGTATAGATTCCACAACAATGTTGGTTCTTAGATTGTAGACTCTATATGCTTTACCAACAGCATATCCAACAAAAATTCCTTCATTTGCTTTAGCATCAAACTTCCCATTTTGATCAGTTTGATTTTTCAGGATATAGCATTTGCAGCCAAAGACATGAAGAAAGTTTAGAGTTGGCTTCTTGTTCTTGAACAATTGATAGGGAGTCATGCATCTTGCTTGATTAATCAGAGAAATGTTCTGAGTGTAGCATGCAGTATTTATAGCTTCAGCCCATAAATATGTTGGTAGTTTAGATTCTTCAAGCATTGTCCTTACAGCTTCAATAAGTGATATGTTCTTCCTTTCCACTACTCCATTCTGTTGTGGAGTCCTTGCTGCTGAAAACTCATGCAGTATCCCATTTTCTTCATAAAATGCTCTCATGACAGAATTCTTAAACTCAGTTCCATTGTCACTCCTAATTCTTCTAACTTTGAAATCAGGATGATTGTTGACTTGCCTTATGTGATTGATAATGATTTCACTAGCCTCATCTTTAGACTTTAGAAAATATGTCCAAGAGAACTTTGAGAAATCATCTACAATTACTAGGCAAAATCTTTTCCTAGAGATGGACAATACATTGACTGGTCCAAACAAATCCATGTGAAGCAGTTGTAAAGGCTCTTCAATTGTTGAATCAAGTTTCTTCCTGGTTGATGCTTTGATCTGCTTCCCTTTTTGGCAGGCATCACACAGTCCATCCTTTGAAAACTCCACTAGAGGAATACCTCTTACCAATTCTTTCTTTACCAGTTCATTCATGGTCTTGAAGTTTAAATGAGATAGCTTCGTGTGCCAAACTTTCATCCTAACTTGCTTTACTGAGAAGACAAGTTACAGATTCTGCTTTAGTTGAGTTGAAATCAGCTAGGTACACGTTTCCTCTTCTCACACCAGTGAGAATCACTTTGTTGCTTTGATTATTAGTCACAACACAGGCTTCTTTGTTGAAGGATACTGAATTGCCTTTATCACAAAGCTGGTCGATACTCAACAGATTGTGTTTGAGACCATCCACTAAGGCAACCTCCTCAATGATGACATTGTCTTTTAAAATCAAGCCATATCCCACAGTATAACCCTTGCTGTCATCTCCAAAAGTAATACTTGGGCCAGCTCTCTCCTTAAACTCTGTGAGAAGGGTAGAATCACCAGTCATGTGTCTTGAACAACCATTGTCCAGGTACCAAAGATTCCTTCTGTTTCCCTGCACACATCAAAATCAAATCAAGTTATTTTTGGTACCCAAGTTTCCTTGGGTCCTACCTTGTTAGCTTTCTTCTTCTGTTTCTTAGGTCTTAACTCATTTGACTTAGGAATTTCACATTCTTCCTTAGTCATTTGGGTTGGGCCTTTGAAACCATTTAATGCAACAGAATTATCATGCATATTATGGCTACCAGTAAATGGCATGCTTGGTGTAAACATGTTATTCCAGTAGGGCATGCTAATTGGCATTTGAGACATACTGTATGCAGCATAATATGGATTAGGTGCAAATGGCATATTAGCAAACTGTGCATTCATGTTCTGTGTAGGCATAGCATTAACAGGCATGGGAGGCATTGCATTCATGTTAGGAAATTGACACTGAACAGACATGGGAGTAGGCATGGTAGATTTGCAATTAACAGACAAATGATTTACACTACCACACTTGACACAGATTTTTCTAGGAGCATATTTATCAGGTGTGTAGTTATTGTGTTTGTTAATCCCTACTTTACCATTCCTGTTATTTTTTCTTTTAGTCTCTGTTTTTACCTCAATTTTCTCAAGTCTGTCAATTAGCTGTTTGACAGTCATGTGACCAACATTACCCCTTTTTCCTTTCTTAACTTGACTTGACTCTCTGAAACAAAGTTCTTGGAAACAGACCCATACTTCTCATTTAGCTTGATTAGTTTGGCTTTGCTAATGGGCTTGCTCACAGCCGACGGATGAGGATTTTCATCATTCGACGGATAACACTTTTTGTTATCCGACGGATAGTCCTCATCATCCGTCGAGTCTACATCTGTCAGCAAACCATCTACCAAATTAGGTTCTAGTTTCTCTTTATTCTTTTTCCAGGCTTCATCACAAAAAGACTCAATTCCTTGAACTTTGGTGATTTGAGCATGGACATCCCTGGATGTTTTCCATGCTTTAATCACCTCTTGTTCACGCTCGAGCTGCATCTTTAAAATCTCTTCCTTTTTCAAGGACTCAGTTAATTCCTCCTTGGCAATCTTACACTCAATCCTTAGTTTCTCAAAATCAACAAACTGAGACTCAAGCACATTATTCCTATCACTTAAAAACAAGTTATTTTCTTTGATTTTAGCATTTTCTTTAGTAAGAGACTTAAGTGTAATACGCAAATGATATAATTCTATAGACATGTCATTTATGGCATCATTACACTCAGCTTTAGATAAATGTGCAAGGTTTGTAGTAATTACCTGATTGCTTGAGGAACTTGTCTCTGTTTCATCAGACTTGGTCATTAGGGCTAGATTGACATAGCTGACATCTTCATCTTCGTCCAAACCATCTGCTGCCCAGTCATTCTCTTGTGTAATAAAAGCCCTTTCCTTTTGTTTGAGTAGATCAAAGTATTTTTGCTTATAATCCACAGACTCAAACCTTTTCTTACTGGAATCTGACTTTCTACACTCATTTACAAAATGCCCTGCCAAACCACATTTGAAATATTTGAATTTTGACTTATCCACCATATTTCTATTTGGCTTGGCTGCTCCAAAGTTCTTCTTAAACTTGAGCTTGGCAAATCTCCTGGAAAGAAATGCTAGGTACTCATCAATGTCCTCCATGTCATCTTGACTCAATGAATCTTCACTTTCTACTGCAATCCCCTTGCCCTTGCTTTCACAGACCTTAGAAGTTGACTCAACAGCTTCCATCTTCACTTCCTTCTCCTTTTCCAAATCAGCAACTAGTGCAATGGATCCTCCTTTCTTCTTCCCTCTCTCCATCCTTTCATCCTGCTCTATCTCAAGCTTATAGGTCTTCAGGATGCCATACAGTCTCTCCAAAGTAAACTCTTTATAATCTTGTGAGTTTCTTAATGAGATTGTCATTGGTTTCCATTCCTTAGGAAGAGATCTAGGGAATTTCATATTAGAGTCTTTAGTCTCATAGACTCTTCCATGTAAATTAAGAGCATTTAGTAGTTTTTGGAATCTACTAAAAATGTCAGTGAGTGACTCATTTTCCTCATTGTAAAAATGCTCATATTGCTGAATCAAGAGCTGCATTTTATTTTCTCTAACTTGCTCGGTGCCATCACAGATTATCTGTATAGTATCCCAGACTTCCTTGGTAGTTTTGCAGTTAATAATGTTGTCAAACATGTCTGCATCAACTCCATTGAACAGAATGTTCATGGCTTTTTTATCCTTCCTGACTTGTTCAATGTCAGGATCAGACCATTTGTGCCTTGGCTTGGGAACTGATGGCTCGTTTCCTGTTGCAGCTCTCATTGGAACATGAGGACCTCTTTCTATGCAGTCCACATAGGCCTCATCTTGAGAAAGCATATGAAGATGCATCTTTACCTTCCAATGATGGTAATTATCTTTATCTAGAAAAGGAATTTTGACTCCAACGTCTTTCTTGTTCATCTTGCTGAATTGTTTTGATCTTTAAACTCTTTGTAGATTAAGAGCTTGCTCTGATACCAATTGTTAGTCCCTTAACAATATAGCAAGAATTACAGAAGGGGGGTTGAATGGAATTCTTAAACCTTTTTCTCAAAATAAAAATGTTCAACTCGAATATAAATATAAGTGTTTTGATTAGCACAATGTGGAATAGAAACTTAATTGAATCAAAACATAAGTAATTAAAAACAAGAGTCTTTAAAAACTTTCTGGTGGATTTAAACAATTCCACCAGAGATATATATTATATATCGAGAAGACTCTATGTACAAGAATGCTCACAGCTGCTTACAAATCGAACTACTGAGAATACAAGGAAATGCTAAGGATTTTGCTTACAAAGATTTCTCTCTTTTTGTATCTCAATTATGTTTTATTTGCTACGTTCTTGGTTTATATATTACCAAGATTACAAAGTCAAAAAGACTAAATAAATATAAAAACTATCAGTCTTAAGCTTTCCTACTTTTCATCCTCTATTACCCAGTTAATGGGCTTCCACAGTAGATTTGTATACATCTCGACGGCTGTGCTCAGTATTCACTGTTCAACTGCTATTTGAATTCTTTATATGACCATCTGTTGGACTTTATGAATATCTGTTAGATATATGATCATCCGTCGACTTTCTGAACATCCGTTGATGGCTTCATTGATCATCTGTCGACTGCTATATCAGGCATCCGTTGATAGTCATTTGATCATCCGTCGATGGCTTTGTTAATCATCCGTCGGTAGCTATTTTGGCACTTAACTTCATTTCACTTATGCAGAATTACAAGACATCATTTATATACAATTAATCAACCTATTCTGCATATCTAGTTAAAGTCAACATGACTTATAGGCTACTACAGAATCTATACAAAGATGTATACAGAATTGTGCTACAGACTTATTATTACATAAGCTACTCACTCGATGGATAATTAGTTAACATCCGTCGGGACTATAATTAGTTATCCGTCGGGACTATAATTCTTATCCGTCGAGTGCTACATTATTTCACTAAGTAAAATCTGCTTAGATGTTTTGTTTATGAAATCATCAAGTACACAACATATGCACAACAATACTAGATTTGTCGAATAACAGCATGAGTGGACTAATTCCGCGGTGTCTTGCCAATATTTTGGAATCCCTTGTTCAAAACAATAACTTCTCTGGTGCAGTTGGAAGTGCTATAATTCCTGGACAGTTCCCTGTGTTGCGCATTATTGATCTCTCTCGCAACTCGTTATCTGGTAACTTGCCTGTTAAATATATCCAGATGCAAAATATATCCAATGTTGTAATATACCACACTGAATTTAGAACACAAGTACTAATTTGGAGGCAATTGACCTTTTTCATAACTAACTAACAGGAATTGATTTGCCTGTACTTGAAAGTAGAAACTATATTACTGTTTGTGAGCTCACAAGTTGATCTTCTTTTTATATTACTATGATTTAATATTAATTTGATATGTATATTTAAGGCATTTTTATAATTTGATCTTTTGAAGAATTTCTTTATGGTCCATTTGGAAAACTGGAATTAATTTGAAATTCTGGATTTGATCAAATAAGCTGTTTGGGAATTTGGATTTGGATTTCATTTGAAATTCAGGACATTCAAATATTAGTATAAACATGAGAATTTGAAATGACAACTCAAATCCTGTCATATAAAATCCCTCATTTGAAATGAAATCCAAGTTTGTTTCTAAACGCCCTCTTACAGAATTTTAAGGAAGTCAACAATTCTGGGAAGAAAGTGTTAATAGCATTTATTACTTTTGTTACTGATATAGTGATGCTTGTTCTTCTCAGAATGTTGTTATATGTTCGAGGTTTGGTTTTCTTGTGGTTGATCTTGTTTAAATAATTTGGCACTTTCCTCTAGTAATGGCATGTTATAAGGGATTGGTCTGCAGATCATCTCCCATTTCCAAAGTTTATTTGCATTCTTTATTCTTTTTTCCCATTCTTATATATGATAACCACTCCGAATTACAAGTGGATCATGTAAAAGTTTCGCAATTTAGATGCTGAATGGAAATATGCTTCAACCATTGTTTCGTATATCATAGGGACTGTGCAGAGCTTTTGGTAAGCTCATTCTGCTATTTCACATAGGTTATTTAAGTTTTAAAATATTGTTGTTGGGATTCGAACTTTATACCCATAGTATAATAATTTTACAATGCATCACGGTTATTTTTATTATTATATATTGTAAATAATAATTTTAATATATTGTTGGTAGAGTTCGAACCTTATACTTTTTATATAATAACTTTTAAGATTATATCTAACGGTTGTCATGAGTTTGATGGCTCTGCATTGAGTGATCAATGGCCAACAACCAAACTTTTAATGTTTCATTTTTAATATATTAGTATAAATAGATAGATAGATGAATTTGTAACCATAAATTATTTAGACCCTTCTTATTTTATTTTTATAAACATAACTTTTTACGAATTATTTTTGTGATATGATTAAACAATCAATAAATATACCCTATTTAACTTAAATAGATGATAATATGATAAGAATTATTATATTATTGAAAATAAAAGTAAGTAAAGAAAGGGAAATTAGTAAGCAGAATTGGGAAAAAGTAAATAGCCGGACACGCAGAGAAGGCAAGTTGCAGGATCCAGTCCGGACAAAAGGTGTAATGATTCCATTCTCTCCTTGACTATAAATAAAAAGCCAATTGTGCCTGCCTCCTTTTTTATAGCCCAATCACAACTAATATTATGCCCCTTAAAAGGTGTAACATAACCTTTAAAGAGTAGAACTTGGCTGACTTCAGTAAGTTCTGATTTCCCGTAAGTCCTGATATGTCCTATTGTTAAGTTCTGAAAACTAAACACAAATCATATTAGACATGACATCTCAAATATATCTAACAGAAAAAGTGTAGACATTTCAGGTTATAGAGGAATGATTGGATCTTTGCTGTACTTAACTGCTAGTAGACCAGACATCATGTTTTCAACTTGTATGTGTTCTAGATTTCAAGTAAATCCTAAGAAATCATATTTGATGGTTGTGAAGAGGATTTTCATATACTTAAAGGGAACACCAAACTTGGGATTTTGGTATCCTAACGGAACTGGATTTGAAGCTATTGGATACACAGATGCAGATTTTGCTGGATGCAGGGTTGACAAAAAGAGTACTAGTGAAAGCTGTCAATTTCTTATAAAAAGACTTGTATCATGGTATAGTAAGAAACCACAATTTGTGTCAACTTCCACAGCTGAGGCTGAATACATAGTTGCTGGAAGTTGTTGTGCTTAAGTGCTCTGGATTAGAAATTAACTAATGGACTATGGCCTAGTGTTACACAAAATTCCAATTATATGTGACAATATTAGTGCCTTATCTATTGTTGTTAATCCAGTTAATCATTCTAGAACTAAGCACATTGATGTAAGGTACCATTTTATTAGAGAACATGCTGCAAATGGTACTATTGAGCTCATTTTTGTTCCAACAGAAAAATAATTAGCTGGCATTTTCACTAAACCTTTGGATTAGTGATGGCCATCGGGTCACTTCGGGGTTGGGGAGTGCTATCCCCGCCCCCGATCCCCGAACCCAAAATCGATCCCCAAACCCGCCCCGATCCCCGAACGGGGATTATTTTACTCCCCAACGGGGAACGGGGATCCCCGCGGGGATTCGGGGAATTTTTTTATTTTTTTCGTTTAATAAAACATAAATTTTAAATAATATTTTCAATAAAAATTCACATAGTAAATCATAATATATAGATTTTCTTTTAAATTTAATATAAATATTTAACCTTAATTTGAATTAATATTTATTTCTAGTATAATAATAAACAAAAATAATATTATTATAATAAAATAATATCATGATAAGTAAATTTAAATCATATAGGGGATAAGAAATTGAAAATAATAATATATTTTATATATTTCAATATTTATTTGAGATATTTATATATATATAATATTATTTTTATTTAAAATAAGATTCGGGGTCGGGGATCGGGGCGGGAAGACACTAATACCCGCCCCCGCCCCGATCCCTGAATTTTTTACACATATCTCCCCGAAAATCCCCGATTCCCCGCCCCGTTCGGGGCGGGGATCGGATCGGGGTCGGGCGGGGCGGGGGAAATGTCCATCCCTACTTTGGATGAAGCAAATTTCACTAAACTGGTAACGCCCTCCAAACCCGGGTCAAAAGTTTGGGGTCCACAACACACACACACACCATATTTAAATATGTATATAAAATATTATATGCATTGACCTTTCTTTTCACAACCACGGATCGCAACAAGTTAAAGTATGAAAAAAAGCCACAACCTTAACTTTTATTACACCGTACCAAATCCCAACTAGTTCAACTTACAATTGATAATGATATCGTTCTTACAATCTTGCATAAATCATCTATAATATAAAGCTCCTGCTAGCTCGCTCCAACTTAACCTGGAATCCTAGCTCGCACACTGGACTGGGAATCCTCATTACCAACAATTTCCTTTTCAACTGTTGAAAACATAAAAAGTTTGCAAGAGTGAGCTAACTAGCTCAGCAAGTCATAATAGCAATAACGGAGGTTAAATAATAACCAACTGAAATGATTCTGAAGAATCAAGTTTCTGAATAAGCAATGATTAGAATTGGATATTCACTTTTCATTTTAAAAACCAAGGTTAGGCTGCTGATCAGTCACACACTAAACCCGAGCAAGGCTCCCAACTTTGCTCTATATACTGGATCCAAGGCACGCATTGGCCTATTATGACCACGAATCTGGTCCGACCAGAAATTTGGTCCCCATTTATAAAACCATCCAATTCTAAAACAATTCAATATGATAACCAATGTAATTCAATAAGCTGAATCATAAACAATATTTATTTTGAAGCATAGGGTGTTTCACAATACCATGAAGATATAACAAGGAATTCAAAAATATTGGCTTTCAATCAAGGAAAGACTCAGAAAGTAGAAGACCAATGGTTCAAGGGTTACAAGGATTGGTCTTCTGTTAAACAAGGAATAAGGATTGTTATATCAAGCAATTCAATATCAGACATCAGTATGTGGTAGATATGTATTTGTGGAGTAGTATCGTATGTGTTTGGCTCGTATCTGAGAGTTCAACATCCAATGGTTTATGAAGAATAAGGCTTATGGCTCAAGATCAATAAGAATCAGGGTTCAAGGTTGAATAGTTTAAAGCGCTTGCAATATAAAATAAGAGTTATTTTGAATAATAGCAACATGTTATGAGAAAGTTCGAAAATGTTTGCAATATATCTTGAAGAAAGGTTCAGAAGTACTTGCCTTATCACAGATGATCCCAACTTTACTTGTACTTATCTCACAGTTTTACTCAGCAGTCACTTTCCTTCTCCTTCTACGCCTTGCTTCTATTCGTCAATCACTTGCCTTTTTTTCTATGGTTCAGTTCTATTTACGGATCACTGACTTCCTTTTTAAATCTTTCTTCCTCTGCTAGGCATCACAAGTATCAATCAATACTCAGTCTCATATCATTCTAATTGTCACATAGACGTCATAAGCTTTTATCTACCCTTCGTTTTTCCCAAATCCGATTTACGGATTGAAAGTTATAGCAAAAACAGTTAAACAATGCACGTACAGTCACATTATGCATCAATCAGATCACATACAACATGTAGCATGTAAGATATTCAATTAAAATAATTATTCAAAGAAGATTTGGGGTTAAAATGATTCTCCAGGTATTTAATATGAATTTTTGAACATTTTTCGGAATTAAAACGGGTGTCCGAATCATTTTATAATTAAATAACAGAGTTGGAACACTCGAATTTGTCTTTAAAATAATTTTATAATAATTATCGAGTCTTGAAAATAATTTTAAATAATATTTTAGAGCTCGAAACTATTTTTTCAAAATTTTTAAATTAAAAATAAATAATTAAATCTAATTATTAAATCAATTAAAATCAATTAATAATTAATTAAAATAATTAATCAATTAATCTTAGATTAATCGATTACTTAAAATAATGAAAATTAATTAATAAAATAAATCATATTTGTTTTTAAATAAATAAATAATTTAAAACAATTTTCTGATTTTAAACTAAATAACTATACATTTTCTGGATTTAAAAATAAATGAAAATATACTTTTTGAAAATAATTAAAATAGAATCCTCTTTTTGTAAATTTTAAAAACTAAACTACAGGATTTTAAGTTTTTGAAAACTGCAGGGGGTGGAAAATGTAATTTTCCCCTCCCCCACCTTCCCCGATGAGCACCGGCGGCGACTCGCCGGCCGTCGTCTTCCCCTGAAGGTGCAGATCGATGCTCCAGAGCGCCAGTAACTCATCCCTGTAGTTTATTTTTACCAACGATCAACATAGCGGTCGTAAAATCGCTTGGAAAAAAAACCGCCGCCGTCGAGTTCAAGAACTCCGGCGACGCGGTTTCGGCCCCTTCCCGTAATCGTTTGTTATCAATGAATATACAAATTGATTGTAAATCAAATAAGGAACATAATCCAATCCTCAGAATCGACTAACAACCCTTAATGAATAAACGCCTAATTTCAAATAAGAACATTCATATTATATAAACCTTAATTTATGAATTCGAGAATCAAACAGCAATTTGAACATATTATTGAACTCCAAATTAGTCATATAATATACCAAAATGACCAGGAGAACATTATCTACACGATTCTAGCATCAAATCATATCAACAACATCAAGAACAAAAATTCATATATTAATTCTTAAATAATTTGAATTTAAATAATTAAATAAGAAAATCACCTTGATTTCTACACTGAATGGATGATTGATTATGAAAGAACTTTTCGAGAGCTTCGTTTTGATATATGGTACGCCCGAATCGGAGTTCGATAACGCCCTCGTTCGTGTGTTTGATTCTCAAGAACGCAACGTTTTTAGGGTTTTTCTCTGTAAATTCTATATTTTTACTGATCGATTATGATTATACGAATAAAATGAAATAATAAAAGGGCTATATATATTTAGGGAATATTGGTTCGTTTTAGATCATTTTGGATCGATAAATTAGTTACTTAGCCGCTAAGTAACTGCAAAAATGATCCGATTTGATGCCCGTATTAGATAATTATCCAAACCGGACTTCTTATAAAACACTTTATATGAAAATAATGTAATAATATCCCGTCTTTCGAGAATACGGGTTTTGTTGATTCACCGAAATGATTATCGTATCGAAAATCTTGCGCCAGGCCGCGCACAGGTCAAACCCGTAACCCGGATCGAAAAGATCAAAACAAGGAAAATGTCCGGAATTACCAGATTAGGTTAGGAAGGAGTTTTCGGAAGAGTTTCGGGTTGTAAAAACGTAAAAACGGTTGAGGTTGGACGATTCCCGGCTTTATAAAATAATTTTGTAATTATTCAGAAAATAATTAATAAATTCATAAATCAATATAAAATCATATAATAGTTCAAAAATTACTTGAAAAATACCATAATTATCTATATTTTATTCTGGTCATAATAAAATTAACATACTTATACTTTACCACATATAAGCATCCACATAACAACACCAATCGTCAAATAATTCACCAAAAATCACATAATAATCATATAATAATCATTTATCGATAAAAATAATTACACGTAATATCCCGGATATTACATCCTTCCCCCCTTAAAAGGATTATGTCCTCAGAATCAAATTAAGGATCAGATAATGATACGTTCAAGTATCTCACTTTCATTTCCTCAGGTTGATCCCTCAACCTTACAACTTTTCATAAACTTTTACTCGCATTATCACACATTACTTAACAGTCTCTTACTGACATCAAATTCTATTAGTTGATCATATAACTCAATTTAAGTCTCCATTTTATATATATTGGAGCTTAATTGCTTTTCCTGAATATACACATATAAACATCTTATGAACCAGCTATACGTGGGGCGGTGAAGCCAACTCACTTACACTTATCTTGCCTATTTTACTGCTTCAAAAAGGACCAGCATAACGCATATTAATTCTCTTTTCTTTCTAATTCTTGCAATTCGTGCTCATGAACGTTTCCAAAAGTCACTAGTTACTGAACCTCATTCCCATATGTTTCTATGTTCAATTCACCCAGTTTGTAATCGCTTCCAATCGCATTCGAGGCTCTTTCATCGTTCTCTTAATCTTCTCGTCCATCTGCGAATGATATACTGAAACCATGGCATATTCGATTTTTAACGTTCTTGAATTACTCCAAAATTAAGAATTAACGAGAAAATCTCGACTGAATATGATTGACGCACAAACTTATCACCATGTCTTATTTTCCTTGAATCACAATCGAGTATATTTGCTGAGTGAAACTTTCTTATTATTTTGAAGAAAATGCACTAACCTGGAGGCATTACCAGCATATTCTAACCCATATTATCATTTGTTTTGGCTTTAAGAACTTCTCATACGAAACTGACTGCAATGCTATCCTTGACGTCTAGTCACATATAACGTTTATTCTTTCTTTGTGCCATACTATCAGAAAGTCTTCTTTGCCATTTAGGTCTTGTATCGTATTCTCGGAGTAGCTTGAATCTCTTGAGCTATCGAGGTTTAACCAAATTTCTATCTTTTAGTTTTTTCTTACTTAATGCCCCATCCATCTTGGAGTGGTATATACTATTCTGGTTCGACATAATTCATCGTATTCTGAATACTCCTGTCAAAGCTCAAATCAAACAATATTGATCATTTACAATCAATTTCTTGATCTGATGACGTACCACCCTTTCTTCAGGCATCAACTAACCCATTTATTAGACAAACTGCTTACTAATAAAAGAGAAAGACTGGGTTTGGATAACCTATCAATAATAATTTAATTCACTCTTTCCTCACCTTTGGTTCTCATGTGATTTCACTATGACATTTCTTGGCGAAATATATCTATCTTTATTTTTGAAAGTCAACGGTTATAGTAATCCATCCAGCCTTTGATGCTCCGTCCTAATTCTTGGGTAGGTATAACATTTACTTACATGTTTCTCCCATTTTCTCTTCATGTCTGATCACTAGATATTTTCTTTTAGCCCTCGGTACTTAATTATACTTCTGAGATGCATTCCATATCTCAATTTATAAATTTTTCCTCAAACTCTTCACTTTACTCCCGTCTCACATAATACCCATATCTTACCTATATCCTGGCATCTTATAAAGTTTCTTTATCATCCTTTTGATACCACCTTCTTTCTAAATTCTGTTCTTCATTCTCATAGCTCATTCATAATCGAACTCTCGATATTAATACTCATTTTGATGTCATATCAAATTAGATATCAATACGAACTTTGATGCTCACTACATCCCATACTAAAGTAAACATCAATCATCTATATTAATACCACTTTTGATATTTAACAACAACCTAAGTATCAATATCAATCAGAAACTGAATTAAAACTGTATTTCACATTCTATCCGAAACAGAATTATTTGATAAATCATTTATTGTATGATTATCAGACCAATTTAGAAATAAGACATCCTTTAATAAAACTTTGTTACAGATGATAAAATCTCTTTGATTGTCTAATAAAATCCATATTGGTGTAGTTATTAGTCTCGGCTTTATTCCATCTCCCTTCTTCCTTTCCTTTATTCCTTCTTGTTGCTTTATCTTAACTCTTTAGCTCTTGATGACATTCTTCTCACTTGTCCATACAAATAACTTTTTATTTCTCTTGTCCATTATAAAGGGCATATTCATCCAAGTAAAACCTCACACATTTGCAGCAATTTTTGAAATTCTACTGGTATCCTTACTTTTTCCAAATTCCTTATCGCTTTGATTTCGGATTTGAAAGTCACGTCAAAATTTGACTTAATCTAATTGGAATCTATTTTCATCTAACTGACCATTAGTTGATAACATTAACCAATTAATTCACTTAATTGATCAATTGCACCAAGTGATGACTAGCTAAATAAAATCAAAGACCAATTATGTATAGTCGGATTGGCTGTAACAACCTCTTTCAAGAACCGAGATCACAATTATTTGGAGTATCAACATGAATATCAATAACACACGGAAGTATGCTTTCTATTTTTAAAAGCAGGGTAATTTCTGAAAATTTGGACATCATCTCCTTTATATTATTGACTACCAGTCGGACTCAAGCCGACACCAACAATCAATCAAACAACCAAAAATCAACCTGCTAGTAGACCAATCAGCTTCCATCTTCTAAACTCACCATCACATATAATACTTAACTCATACAATCCATATTTTAGTTCAACCTAAGATTATAGCTAGCAATTCTTATTATACCATACCTTTTCTCATATCTTCTGACTATAATAGAATATCACTAATGAGTGTAGTTATAAATTATTCTAGAATTCTTCTAGTTCCTGTTTCAATTCAAACTCTCTCATTAACAATTCGTCTATCCTTGACAATATCCACTTGTTCTTATTTGTTAACTCGTTCAACTTCTGATAACCAACACATGGTCTCAACCAACACTATTATAATCTTGTGAAAGAATTCCTTTAGTTTTAAAGCATCATTTCTTAAAAATTGTTGCAGTCAAACCACCATACCTTCATCTCCCCTTATGTCTTTTCATACTGAACCTTCTTTGCTAACCCAGTTATAAGCATCAAATTTACCATAACTCACTTACTTGAGTGGGGAAAGCTCAACCATTCATTGATGAACACATTCAGAGTTTGTTCGTAACTAGCATTTCTTCGATCTTGAATCTTCATGAAAAATATCTCCCACATGATTGAGATATACTTCATCTTCACAACATATTAATCGATTATCTGGCTATTATTAAGAATTTCTTCATTCGCTTATGTTGTCCAATCAATCATTTGCCTTATCCGATATACGCAATTTTGCTTTCCTATTTTTTTTAGTTAATTCACCTCATACGGTTTGCTAACTATTTTAATTTACGCCAAAATCTCATACTTAGAATGTATCATGTATACGGATTTCCGCTTCCGATTTGATGTCGTCGCGATAACCACGTTATTGGCATAATAATTTTTCTTTACACGTAAATGTCCACCATTTATTGGCTTGCAATTATCCATGCTCATCATATAACTCCATCTGCTACACGGGTTCATTTCACGTCCTTTTTAAAATATTTAAAGGATAGACCTTACACAAGAAGGAATTTGTGTATATGATTCTGATTGGAAACCTTTTGTAAAGAACAAGAGTACAGGGAACAATCGGAAGGATCCATGAATCAACAAATTATGATTGAAGAAGAAAGAATGAATAATGATTTAGATATGAATGAGACAACCATATTTGTACTCAAGATGGCCAGTCTTTTATACTATATGGCATACAGCACATGATTAGGTGGCGTCCACCCAGACTCTTTGTCATTTTGACAAAGCGTCACACCATAACACTGTTTGTCTCAATCAGAAAATAAGGCTCGAGGGAAAAATGATTTTGAAAGGAATACAACAATTTTCTTATCACCTCATAGAGCTGATTATGAACGAAGTTTATACTTTATTCAAGATTCATAAGAACGAATGGTATTATAGAAAAGGATGATAACATTGGTCGCCATCCACATTTCATCTATTTACAGCTTCAATGCTGATTCGATCAATATATTCCAATCTGAGTCATATATTAACTTTAGAAAGTTCTCTGACATGCCTTCCTAATCGATCATTAAAATAAATTCCCATATACTAAGTCTTGTATCTTTCGCGATGCGCTTCCATGTTTATAATTCGACTTTATTTGCAGTCTTACGAGATTTACACTCATAACTTCAAATTTCGCTTATGCTGCTGATCGTTCAACTTATCGCTTCTTTTGCTAAACGTTCTTCCTTTAGAAAGTCTAGATATTTCCTTAATCTTCTTTGCTCGTACTCAGCTTCTCGTGAATCGACATATTCCTCGTACTCTAATCGTCTCAGAAATTGGATGAACAGTTTCTCCGTAATAGCGGGTCCACTTGGCCTTCTTAAACGAACCAGCCTAATTTCTAGAACAAGTATTCGTCTGGATAATCTAAATCTTATAACAAACAAGAAACTCAAGTAGTAGTTTGACAACCAAGTTTTCAAAACTTATTTTGTTCCAAGGAATTTTAGATAAATTTTGTGAAGAAAATCTCTTTTGAAAACTATTTAAAATTTTGAAAATCATACACCTGGTCGTCATTACTTTATGAGTTGGTTGTCTTCCTTCTCAACCACTACAAAGTATCAAACTAGGAACACAATCAGATAAAAGCTCATTCATTTCCGTATATCCTCTACCCCTTATTGGGTCCATTTTTACTTTCATTGGTCGACAAAAATTCCAATTACCGTTGCATATTATCTTATTCGTAACTTCACTTCTAGTCCTTCATACCGGTAACACTCCCATCGTCATCTCTTAATATTACTAAGTATATCAAATCTATCCAGTTATCATCAGATTTATTTTATAACACAAGGTCGATTTATATCACATTACTTCTATACGTATCATGTTTGATCATAACATCATCATATAATTCCAAGAAAACTCTCGATATCCAACCTTCTCAAATTCCTTTAAAATCCATCTGACTCACTTCACAAGATAATCATAGGTGGCATACTTACTAATAGCTCCATATAATCTGGTATTAGCTATTCTTCGAAATACCTAAATCCTCTCTCTAGGTTCCCTCCCACCTTTCTTAATATCTCGTGTACTCACCATATGTTGTAGCTCTCAAATTTATTCTCATAGGTGCTATTAATTCATCAGACGGGTTTTAAACGGATGTTATAGAACAAGGTGTAGAGTAGACAGAAAAGATGTACTCACAGTTGAACATCCGGTAGAACCAGAATCAACATGTGGGGGATTCTCGAATAGGTAGCTTCGCATCAGGGGATGAGATAATAGCTTAAAAAGGTGCAACCGTCATGACAGGAGGTGATATAGCTAACATTAGTGGAAGAACAGGGCGTGAATCAAATGATGGTCATCTGACTAAAGGCTCCGAATGATCAGACGATCCCGGGATAAAAGAATCTACCATCGCAGCTATCTGAAAATCGCGTCGCTGGATAAGAATCTTGAATCTCATCACGAATCATACCAAAACCTATTGTACAGTCGCATTCAACCTCTCGACATTCTATCTTTCTATTTCCTAATCCTAATCCTAACCCTCTATCCATTCCCGACAATCTAGGCTTGTTTCAGTGACTTATAACTTATGGCTCTGATACCAAACTCTAACGCCCTCCAAACCCGGGTCAGAATGGGTCCACAACACACACACACACCATATTTAAACCTGTACATAAAATATTATATGCATTGGCCTTTCTTTTCACAACCACGGATCGCAACAGGTTAAAGTATGAAAAAAAGCCACAACCTTAACTTTTATTACACCGTACCAAATCCAAACTAGTTCAACTTACAATTGATAATGATATCGTTCTTACAATCTTGCATAACTCATCTACAATATAAAGCTCCTGCTAGCTCGCTCTAACTTAACCTGGAATCCTAGCTCGCACACTGGACTGGGAATCCTCATTACCAACAATTTCCTTTTCAACTGTTGAAAACATAAAAAGTTTGCAAGAGTGAGCTAACTAGCTCAGCAAGTCATAATAGCAATAACGGAGGTTAAATAATAACCAACTGAAATGATTCAGAAGAATCAAGTTTCTGAATAAGCAATGATTAGAATTGGATATTCACTTTTCATTTTAAAAACCAAGGTTAAGCTGTTGATCAGTCACACACTAACCCCGAGCAAGGCTCCCAACTTTGCTCTATATACTGGATCTAAGGCACGCATTGGCCTATTATGACCACAAATCTGGTCCCCATTTATAAAACCATCCAATTTTAAAACAATTAAATATGATAACCAATGTAATTCAATAAGTTGAATCATAAACAATATTTATTTTGAAGCATAGGGTGTTTCACAATACCATGAAGGTATAACAAGGAATTCAAAAAGATTGGCTTTCAATCAAGGAAAAACTCAGAAAGTAGAAGACCAATGGTTCAAGGGTTACAAGGATTGGTCTTCTGTTAAACAAGGAATAAGGGTTGATATGTCAATCAATTCAATATCATACATCAGTATGTGGTAGATATGTATTTGTGGAGTAGTATCGTATGTGTTTGGCTCGTATCTGAGAGTTCAACAATCAATGGTTTATGAAGAATAAGGCTTATGTCTCAAGATCAATAAGAATCATGGTTCAAGGTTGAATAGTTTAAAGCGCTTGCAATATAAAATAAGAGTTATTTTGAATAATAGCAACATGTTATGAGAAAATTCGAAAATGTTTGCAATATATCTTGAAGAAAGGTTCAGAAGTACTTGCCTTATCACAGATGATTTCCAACTTTACTTGTACTTTTCTCACGGTTTTACTCATCAATCACTTTCCTTCTCCTTCTACGCCTTGCTTCTATTCGTCAATCACTTGCCTTTTTTTTCTATGGTTCAGTTCTATTTACGGATCACTGACTTCCTTTTTCTATGCCTTGCTTCCCCTGCTAGGCATCACAAGTATCCATCAATACTCAATCTTATATCATTCTAATCGTCACATAGACGTCATAAGCTTTTATCTATTTAATATGAATTTTTGAACATTTTTCGGAATTAAAACGGGTCTCCGAATCATTTTATAACTAAATAACAGAGTTCGAACACTCGAATTTGTCTTTAAAATAATTTTATAATAATTATCGAGCTTTGAAAATAATTTTAAATAATATTCTAGAGCTCAAAACTATTTTTCAAAATTTTTAAATTAAAAATAAATAATTAAATCAATTAATAATTAATTTAATTAATTAATCAATTAATCTTATATTAATCGATTAATTAAAATAATTAAAAATTAATGAAAATTAATTAATAAAATAAATCAGATTTGTTTTTAAATAAATAAATAATTTAAAACAATTTTTTGAATTTAAACTAAATAAATATACATTTTCTGAATTTAAAAATAAATGAAAATATACTTTTTGAAAACAATTAAAATAGAATCCGGTTTTTGTAAATTTTAAAAACTAAAATACAGGATTTAAAGTTTTTGAAAACTGCAGGGGTAGAAAATGTAATTGTCCCCTCCCCCACCTTCTTCCCCGACGAGCACCGGCGGCGACTTGCCGGCCGTCGCCTGCCCCTGCCCAGGAACATCCAAGAAGGTGCAGATCGATGCTCCGGAGCGCCAGTAACTCATCCCTGTAGTTTATTTTTACCAACAATCAACATAGCGGCCGTAAAATTGCTTGAAAAAAACACCGCCGTCGTCGAGTTCAAGAACTCCCGCGACGCGGTTTCGGCCCCTTCCCGTAATCGTTTGTTATCAACGAATATATAAATTGATTGTAAATCAAATAAGGAACATAATCCAATCCTCAGAATCGACTAACAACCCTTAATGAAGAAACGCCTAATTTCAATTAAGAACATTCATACCATATAAACCCTAATTTATGAATTCGAGAATCAAACATCAATTTGAACATGTTATTGAACTCCAAATTAGTCATATAATATACCAAAATGACCAGGAAAACATTATCTACACGATTCTAGCATCAAATCATATCAACAACATCAAGAACAAAAATTCATATATTAATTCTTAAATAATTTGAATTTAAATTATTAAATAAGAAAATAACCTTGATTTCTGCACTGAAATGGATGATTGATTATGAAAGAACTTTTCGAGAGTTTCGTTTTGATATATGGTACGCCTGAATCGGAGTTCGATAACGCCCTCGTTCGTGCGTTTGATTCTCAAGAACACAGCGTTTTTAGGGTTTTTCTCTGTAAATTCTATATTTTTTACTGATTGATTATGATTATACGAATAAAATGAAATAATAAAAGGGCTATATATATTAATGGAATATTGGTTCATTTTGGATCGTTTTGGATCGATAAATTAGTTACTTAGCCGTTAAGTAACTGCAAAAATGATCCGATTTAATGCCCGTATTAGATAATTATCCAAACCGGGCTTCTTATAAAACACTTTATATGAAAATAATGTAATAATATCCCGTCTTTCGAGAATACGGGTTTTGTTGATTCACCGAAATGATTATCGTATCGAAAATCTTGCGTCGGACCGCGCACGGGTCAAACCGTAACCCGGATCGAAAAAGTCAAAACACGGAAAATGTCCGGAATTACCAGATTTGGTTAGAAAAGAGTTTTCGGAAGAGTTTCGGGTTGTAAAAATGTAAAAACGGTTTAGGTTGGACGATTCTCAACTTTATAAAATAATTTTGTAATTATTCAGAAAATAATTAATAAATTCATAAATCAATATAAAAGCATATAATAGTCCAAAAATTACCAGAAAAATACCGTAATTATCTATATTTTATTCTGGTCATAATAAAATTAACATACTTATACTTTACCACATATAAGCATCTACATAACAACACCAATCGTCAAATAATTCACCAAAAATCACATAATAATCATATAATAATCATTTATCGATAAAAATAATTACACGCAATATCTCGGATATTACAAAATTTGGTAGTAAAATTGAAATGTTAAATTATTCATCCTATTACAAAATTTGGTAGTAAAATTGAAATGTTAAATTATTCATCCTAAAGGCAAGAACTCAGCTAATATGTTGCAGCATATTAATTTCTAATAAATCAAAATTAATTTGATTTGATTGGAAATTAACTGGAATATGATTTATAAATATTTCAGAATTCCCTGTTTATTTATTTTTCAAAATTCAAAATTCAACTTGGAATTTTTCAAATTTTAAGAAAAAACGTCTAACTGTTAATTTACATCATCAATATGTAAAATTAATATAAGACATAACTCAAAAGAACAAAAGTATATGGAGAACTGAGTTCTCAATAAGTCTAAATGTCTTCTCGATAAGTTATTTTGAGACTTCTCGATAGAGTTCTCAATAAGTCTTGTTCCTAACTTCTCGAAGGACTTCTCGACAAGTCTCATTATGACTTCTCGACAAGTCTTGTAGAGATTTTGACATATGTTTATTCAGAGAGTTCTCTACAAGTATACATTTTCAACTTCTCGATAACTTAAAACTTAAATAATTTAATTCAAAAATTATTTTAGTAAAATACTTTTGACACAAATTCTTTTTAATTTTATTTTGAGTTATTCAAATAAAAATTGGAAAAATTCAGTCCATTCAGGACAAACTAGGTATTTATTTGACATCTCGATAAGTCACTATCTAGTTTTTGACAAGAGTCAAGACAGTGACATCTCGATATGTATCTATTCATTCACGTGACTTCTAGATAAGCAAATCCCAAATGTTTATTTCTACTTCTCGACAAGTCACTTGCCTTTTTCCATAAATACCCAGACATCTCGACATAATTCCTCTTTATGCTTTCGAGATCTCAATTGACCTAATTTTTGCAAACCTCAACCGTTTTTTCTCATTTCGAACTCTTTCTTTTTCAAATTTCTTACCCACTCAAATTCATACAATCACAATGGCTGCAAACAATGTTACAGCTGTTATCCCCAAGGACGGTACCAACTACTTAGCTTTCACTGATGCTAACCAAGTTCCTGACAGTTTCAAGAGCTTTGTTAAGTTTTTGTCTAAGACTTACTTTGCAGGTGCTTTGCCTGTTAATCTTATCTTGTACATGGATGTTCACAATGACTTCTGGAATTCAGCTTTGGTTAAGAATATTGTGCATGAGACTCAAGCTGTGTCTTTGGTGGTAAAATGCTCAATCCAAGGCCAACAAGTGGAAGTTGATGAGAATGATGTCAACTAGGCACTGGGAATCCCTACTGAGAGCATGGTGGAGGTACCAACTCAACAGGAGTTAGCTGAATTTATGGACTTTATAAATTACAGTGAGAATATTAACCTTTACAGCTTGAACAAGAAGCATCTAAGGAGGGAATGACCATTCTTGTTTGACTCAATAGTAAGAGTCTGCACCTGTAGGAAGACTGGATATGTTAAAATATCCAGTATGGTCCAAAAGCTGGTGTTCTTCATGGATCACAACAGGCATATTAATACGGGGCTATTGATCCTGGAAGAACTCAACACAAGGCTCACAATGCCTTTGACCACTAGAGGTAAGGAAATTTTCTTTCCTAGGTTTATTATGTCTACTTTACATCATAAAGTTCCAAACATACATTTACTAAATGGTATTGATAGGACTAAAATAGGCAATTGTAAACAAGTGTCCAAAATATAATTTGGTTCACTAATTACAAAGAATAAGGTACCAGTAGGTCTGAGAATCACTGACTTTATATTAGAAAGATTCAGGTTCTACCCATACCTTATGCCCGGCATGAGGTCTAGTTCCATATCTAATACATTTATGGCTCATGTACCTGTGGAAGTACAAATACCGGAAAACCTCCACAATTGAGACCCTTTCTTCATTACCATTAGAAGCTAGGAAACCAACCACTTCATCCTCTCAACGGGAAAAAAAAAGAAAGCAGACACCCTTAACTGTCATAAATGAGAGTGGTGAGGAATAAATCCAACTAAAGTCTACCCTGGTCAAAAAGCCAAAGAAGACAAAAAAATTGAGTTGACCACTCATGGAGCTACCTATGTATCCTTCCAAAAGGATGCAGTTGTAAAAGAGGGAATTAAACAGACTCTAGAGGCATCCTCTCAATAGGGTGTCTCTATTGAACAAAGCACTCTCCCTAGTGCAATCCATAAAGAGTCTGCACCCCAACTTGAGAACTCTCAATTTGATGAAAGAAGAAATAAGGGTGGCACTGACACTGAGAGCACATCAATTAAAGCTCCCTCGTTTACTCAAGGGGAGCTGCCAATACTCAATGCTAACATCACAACTCTCATATCTCAATTTTTTTCTTCATACAATGAAACACTTGAATCCACTTCTCAAGTGTTTCCAAAATCAAGTAACACAATTCAAGAAACTGTGATCACCACTCAGGAACCACATTTAGATGGTGATAGGCTACTAGCTGGGGTAGGCCTTGAGACACCATCAAAACCATATGGGTTTCATCAGTTTTAACCAAAGCCCTGTGGATGCCACACAAGCACCTTCATGTGCTAATTAATCGTCACAGATTGACATGTTTGAGGGTAATACTCTTGAGGGGGAGCTATCTAAATCCTCTACAATTCAATTGGAGGTTACTCCTATAGGGATAACTCCCCTCAAAACCTAGCTGAAATTACACTGACAATTGAAGCTGGAAGTAAAATTGTGAATTATCCAGTTATTGGGGAGGCAAGTGTAGCACATTCAAGTGCCAGTTCTTTGCAAAAAGAATAAGGGTTTGAGGCCATGGTACATGATAGTAACCTTGTCAAATCCCCTTCAATTCAAATGGAGGTTCCCATTATTAGTGAACAATACACTGTCATAACCACAGTTCCAACTGTGAGTTCAACTGTGACTCATGTCACAGGGTTACCCACCACTTCTATCCCCTCCACCTCAAACCAAACAGACATACCATCCACCTTAAACACTACACCACAACCTTCTCACCTTAAATCTCAGTGGCTGCAAGATGCTCAAGCCCAACCAATAACTGTAAATGATCTTTTGGTTGAGCAGCTTGCAGGCCTAGCCAATATATTACCTAATTACTCCTTACAACAGATATGTCAAACCAAGACTATCAAGCCATACTACTTTCATACAAGGAGGATGTTGAAGAGCAGCATGAGAAAATTGTAGATGAAGCATATGGTAATGTGGATGCATGGCTCTCAAAGGATTTCACAACAACTATGGAGGAGGCCTTAGCAAAATTCAAAGAATAATATGTCACCATTTTGGGTAGTAAAGCTAAGGTTCTTACACCTCACGAAGTGTATGATGTTGTGACAGAGGTGTACAAAGCACAACTAAAGGCCTTTCATCACATTGGAAGTGCTATGGAAAGCACTGTGGTCAAGCATCACACTGAAGTGAAGAAGTTGGTCAATGATAGGATTGATTCCAATATTTCAAGAAATCAAGACCAAGTTCAACAAATTTTTAGACAGACATTAAGCCATATCTCTAACTCTAGTGGAAGAAAATATGTCTAAGCTAAGTAAATCTTTCATAGCTCTATAGGAAGTAATCCAGAAGCAAATAACTCAACATAATGACTCAAAGGTCAAGATGGATCAACTTTACAAAGCTAGGTTTGAATCTTCAGCCTTGGTCATAGAGGAGGTCAAGAATGTTGTGCAGAATTCTGTTGGTCCTTTGGCAGCATCAAGCTCACAACAACCCTTGTCTACATCAACACCCCTACAAATCCAAAATCTGCAAGCTCAAATCTAATCATTATAGTTTTCCAATGCTTTTTTGATAACTCAAGTTTCTCAATTGACAGCTTTGGTGTAGAGTTAACAGCAAGATATCAAGTCCCTAGTAGACTCCCACAAACACCTACAAATACAAAATTCTGTCTCTCTGGGAGCTATTGTAGGAACTTTGAACATTCCTCTTCCTACATTGCCAAAAGTAGTTAGGCATGAAATTCCTACTTCTTTAATCTTGCCTGCTACCAAGCCTAAGGGGGAGATAGAAGTCATACTACTAAAAACATTCAGCCAAGCCATAGTTCAAACAAATCAAGATGATGTTGGGAAAGAAAGACTACCTAAAGCAGCTGAGGGACCCTGTTTAGACAAAGAGTTTGATGAATTACTCAGACTCTAAGAGTTTCTCTAACCAACAACTTCTTCACCTACAAAAAGGCTTTGGACAGAAATATCAACTTTCTAAGGGTGATAATGGTGATTGTAGATAACTTTCAGGAGAGGAGGATTGTTGCAAACATTAATGACTCTGGTGTGGATAGATGTATGCAGGTGTCTCTCAACTATCTCACATCTAAAAGAGCATCTGAGCTAGACATCCTAATCAACAAAGTCAACAGGGTGATTCCAAATGACACTCTTTTGCTAAATGAACTCAAAAAAGCTCAAATAACTGCTTTTCCAGAAGCATATCTCCAATCTAACAAGGGAGTGACCTACATATGTTCTTCAACCAAAAGGTGCAAACATTTCATGATTCCAAAGCACATTGTCATGGGGAACTTGAGGTTAATCATGACATTAGAAACTGACTTGAAGCACAAAAGGATCAAGACTGTAGAAGATGAAGAGATGATAAAGATATTAAGAAGATATTTGAAAAATGCTGATAACCTGTTGCCAAGAACACACTTCAACACTAAAGATGATTTGGATGATGATGAGAAGAAGAAGGATGAACACAAATCTTCTGGCTCAAATCCAAGTCAATCTTCTAAAGCAACATGCAGCAAGGTGTATGGGAAGAGAAAGAGTAAATAAGATAAGAAGGATAACGGGAAGAAAAAAAGAATAGATGGAGAAGGGGATACAAAAAATAAAATGTCCAGGAAGCAAAATTTTCACAAATCCAACCTACTCAAACCTCCAAGCCAAGTCAAACAAACTCTCAATTAATCCAACCTCAAAAACCTAAATTCTTGTACAAACAAACTGCAAACTCCTTACTCAAAATACCAATCAGATCCAGCCAAGTCATGCTAAAGAAAATTTTAAACCTACCTTCATTCAAGCCTCCAACCAAAACTCACTTCAAGACTATTGGGAGAAAACCAAAGATAATGCAAGATGATGCTGGTGTTATCTGGAATTGCTTCAATCAAGATAATTTTTTGCCTCCAAACATGAGCATAACAGATGATGACTATTTTCAACAATTATCTGAAGAAATAGTCCAAGTTTGGGATGTCTCTTTGGCAGAAGTCAGAATCTACTATTTGGATGGCTCCTTCATTTTTCTTAGCAAAGAGGTAATGAAAACTTTTTCTACCACATAATTGAAGAGGGTGATTAGCTTGATGAAGGACAAGGATACAAGTACAAGGATGTGAAAGGCTGTGATGTCTGAAATATTGAGAGAGAGGAATGAAAAACATGCAAGAATAAAGGCTGAGAAGGTGGAAAGGGAAACACAGTATGTCAGGGAGATTGAGAGGTTTGAAAAAAGAACAAATACGTTGAAGGCAAGGGGACTGAGTAGAATCTCAAAAGATGGACATTTCCTAAACATTCAAATTGATATATTTTCAAGGTTCAGAGTAAATTACCTCAACAGTTATAAGTTGGATGAATGGCTCAAACTGGTGGAAGCCTTAATAGGGGTATAAATTAATGAAGAACTTCAAGTGCTAGTAAATCTCAAGGACCTCATTGGGAAAGAGCAAGGATATGAAAAATTCTCCTAATGTTTGTAATTTTTGAATTGATGTAATTACTCAAGTATAAAAGTTTGTATTTGTCAATTTGTTAATTTTCATGTATTTAATTTTAGCTTGGGGTTAGTCTTTTTATCAAGCAAGAATTTATGATAAACAATCTTCTCACAAATTGGGGGAGATTGTTATGCAAGACATGTCTGTATAATAACAAGACTAAGTTACATTGACAATCTTGAGATTTAGTTGTTTGATAATCAATTTTGTATTATGTATTGTATTACTTGAGTCTATAAAAAGGTTAGAAGATTAGACTGGAGTATTTTTTTGTGAACAGATTCAAGCTAAGAAATAAACTCTGGAAGAAGATCAAACCATGATCATGCCTCAGAGTCAAGTGTAGAAGCTTGGAGTTGAATAAAATTATTTTATGAAAAATGTTCTAAGTCAAGATATTGATAAGTCATAGATCAAGTTTTATTGACAAGTCATTCGAGAAGTCCAGAATGACTTATCGAGAAGTCCAAAATGGCTTATAGAGAAGTTTCAGAGATATCGACAAGTCAAATGAAGATGTAGAGAACTGGAGATATATACAAGTAATTTCCGCATGTAGAGAACTCAGAGATATCGACAAGACAAATAAAGATGTGAAGAATTGGAGATATCTACAAGTCAATTTCTCATGAGAGATCTCAGAGATATCGACAAGTCAAAATGTGTATGTAGATATCTCAGAGATATTGACAAGTCAATTCTACATATAGAGATTTCAGACATATCGACAAGCCATTTCACATGCAAAGATCAAGAGACCTCGACAAGTCAAATATAATTATAGAGAACCCAGAGATATCTATAAGTCATTATACTTATCGAGATGTCACTTCTCTATAGAACAAATTGGAGATCTCGATATGCCTCTCAAATACAGAATGCAGACAAGTTCAAGATTCAAGATTATCCATCAATAAATGATTTATCAACTAGATTGAAAAGTCTACAAAGTAGCTGGGAGAATACAAGATCAAGGGCCAAGATTAACTAGACAAAGGATAGTCACAGACCTACAAGATTCTGCACAGATTTGCTAAGCTAGAAATGGAAATAGAAAAAGGTTGCTTTAGAAAGTAGTTTATTATATTTTAGTGCAAGTCTTGTAAACCCATGCTTCTAGTGTATAAAGCATGCACTGGTCCTTAGTTTAGGAGTAACAAACGGATTCATATTTTTTTGTATTCTCTCAAGGAAGAAGCTGAGTTCTTATATTTCTTAGAACACAGAATTTGTAGCAAGAAAAACTTAATTAATACAAATTAAGTGAGTTTTGAAATATTGTGCTTGTTATTTTATTTCTGTAAATCACAATATCTCTGCAAATTATAAACTGTTTTTTTGACCTAATATCCGGTATGTTTTAAAAAGGCTAAAAATCCAAAGAAACACATTCACCCCCTCTCTGTGTTATACTTCTAACAAGTGGTATCGGAGCAATATCTGAAAGTTAACAGATAAAGATCTTGGAAGTATAAGTGCATAAAAGATAAGCAGTATCAAGATACCAACCTTTGATAAAATCAAATATTCACTTTGGAAGAAAAAGATGATTTTGTTCATAAGAATGGTTAACCCAATGTACATCCAGATTCTCAAGAATGGCCCTTTTACTCCCATGGAAAGGGTTGATGAATCTACTAATGGAGATATGGCCATTCCAGCTCATTATGCCCCTAAAGACCCCTCAAAATACATTGAAACTGAAAAGGAAAACGTCTCTCTGGATAGTGGCCTGCAACTAATTCTGATAGAGTCACTTGATAATGTCATGTACTTGTCAACTGTAATATAGCCAAATAAATCTGGGAAAAGATTAAGCTTTTGTGTGAGGGTACAGAGAAAGTAAGATCAAATCAAAGGAGAATATTGGTGTCTCGGTATGAAGGTTTCATGGAAAAGCCTAAAGAAGAAATTAATGAAGTTTTTGAAAGGTTTAACAAATTGATAAATGACTTGTAACTTCATGATAAATATTATGAAGCCGATGAGGTTATCTTACAGTTCTTGCTACCTCTTCCTGACCACCTTGAACAGAAAATATCAGCTATTAGAGAAGGAAGAGACTTGAGCAGCATAACATTGGAAGTTTTGTAAGGGATCTTGAAATCATATGAGCTTGAAATGTTGCAAAGAAAGTCATTTAAGGCAAACCAAGGACATGTCGTTGATGGTTATAATGCCTTAGTTGTTAATGACAGTGAAGCAAGTAAAGATGAACAAGATGCTCAAGCTCCAATTATTCATGATGTGGGGCAAAAGAACGAAGTACCTCAGAAACAAGTCATTTTGGAGCTAGAGAAAGATGAATTCTACACCCTTGATGAGCCATATGAGATGGACTAATCTATGGCTTACTTGACTCGAAAATTTTATACCATAAGGGTCAAAAAGCCAAGGCTTTTCAAGAACAAGAGACAGTCTTCAAACAACAATAATTAGAAACTAAAAGCTCAGTATAACTCAGCTAGCAAAGGTGGCTACAAGACTGGATCCGTTGATAGATCAAATATAAGGGGCTTCATCTGTGATGAGTTGGGTCACTTTGCTACTGAGTACAAGAAGCCCAAGAAAGTTGTAATATCCCGATGAAATCATAATTAAGTAAAATAAATTTATGTGCTTATATTATTTTTACAAGTATTATGCATATTATAAAAATATGTGATTAAATTTTAAATTTTGTCTTGTGTATTGTTGGTTTGCTCGAATATGTCGAGCTCCCATAAAAAAATAAAAATTAAAAGAGATACAGACTGAAGTGATAGGACAAGGAAGAGGAATGACGGAAAGAGGAAAGGATGATAAGAGATAAGCGCTGAATAGGAATAGAAAGATGAAAATTTTAACTAAAGCACGCAAGCTAAAATAAATTGGCCCGCATCTTTTACTAGACAAAGCCTAGTAGGAAGGAACATTGCACTTGAAAGTGAAAATGTTGCCTTGGAAATAAAATTAGTAGTAGAGCCCTTTTTATAGAGAAAGTATATTGGTTAGTTCCACACCTTCTCGATGTGGGACTAAGTGGATGTAGACTAAAAGCTATAATAGCTTTCAAGTCTAGTATAATTTTTTTAAGTTTGTTGCAAGTCCCATTATATAGAGTTGAGAGAAGATCTCTTGCAAAACCTTCCCGATGTGGGACAAAGAGAACTATTCAAAAGCAAAGCTACAAGTCATAGTTGGTTTATTTTGAAGTGTTGGCTTCATAGCCTTGGGCTTGATAAAGGAAGAGATGTTACATCTTTTATATCTCATCAATGTTGGACTTGGTAAAGCCTAGTTAAACCTTAAAACTCTAATTTTTACTTGATTATGAGAAATTTATCTATTTCTCTTTATATTAAAACTTTAAAACCAAATTTAATTGGCTATATTGAATCCAAGAGAAAGTTTTAAGTTTTTTAAGTAGAAACTAAAGCTAAGTTGGGTTTATATAGGCATTGGAGGAAGGTTGGTCTCATTCTCTAATCAATGTGGGATATATGCATCTTAGGTAATAAAAAGGAGATCTCACAACCCACATCGGCAAGAGAAGAGAAGAAGACTGAGGATATATAGAAGAACTTGACCTTAAAATTTTAATAAGTAGAAGTAAGATTGATGAAGCTAATGGTGTGAGTTTTAAAAGGGTTCTTATATGTTCTAGATATTATGTTCCTTGCTTAACTTTTATTTTTTTCCCTACCTATCTTTGTACCACATTGAAAACGAGAAGTGAAGTATATTAGAATAAATAGAAAGGTACCATTATATGTAATTGTGAAAAAGGAATAAATAGAGGAAGTCATGTGATAGTTTTTCTATATTTTTCCAACTTCCCTACTATTGTACCACATCGAAGATGTAGGAAAAATGAATCCTTACTTTCCTTATTTAAGTTTGTATAGTTTCCTTAAATAGAACTATCCGCTTCGGTTGTTTCAACCAAGAAATTCGGTTAGTTTTTCTTAATCGCGAACTTAATTTCTTTATCTTATTTAGTAATTTGGTAATTATTAGTTCAGTTAGAAAATAAATAGGTTATATTAATAATAAAATTTATGTGCATTTCTGAATTATGTATTTAGGAAGAAAGATCGACAGTAAAATCAATTCGAAGTTCGGGATTCATAGAGAATAAATTAAGCGGTGCACCGTAAGTATATACTGTACTGATTCACTATTGATGTTTTAAATGATGATTTGAGTTTGAGTAAGGCTTCACTGATGAAAAATGAGTATTCTTGCATTGATATTGATGAACTGATGATGATACTTCCTAATCGGAAGTAAAGCTAAACCGATTATTTAGCTGGCCGGGATCCCAACTTGATGAATTGATGAACCTGTCATGCTTGAATACTCAGTTTTAATCTTGTGAGAACTATATGATAAATTTTTGTTGATTGTAGTATCTTCCATGTCTCTTTATTCGAATATTTATTTGATGAACTTTGATTTCTTGGATAAACCTCAGTTGAATTCTACTATATATGCTTACTGAGCTTTCTGAGCTCACTCGTTTATGTCACTAACTTCCACAGGAAAGAACTTTGGAGAAGGATATTCAGGAAATGATAAGTATATGATGAACTAAGGCTTAGTAGACGATGAATGCGTGTAGTATCTTAATGAAAAATGCTTGTGTAATAGACTTTTGGTTGTATCGTAAACTTTGGTTGTAATACTTGGAATACTGTAAGAATTATATATTATTGTTTAAGTTTAAGGTTGTGTAAGCATATATTGAGTTGATTGGTTTGGTTTGGCGTTCCCGGGTTCGGGTTTCTGAGGTTATCCCGGGGTCCGGGGCGTCACAAAAGTGAAGAAGGATAAAGCCTATTTGGAATTGGAGGTAAAGTATGAAGCTCTCTTGAAGAAACGATAAGGAAAGGCTTACATAGCTGAAGGCAAGAGTTGGGATAATACTGATGATGAAGATGAGAATGAAGAGTTTGGAAACAATACACTTATGGCTCTTGAGCAAGGAGAATCATCCTCATCAAAATCAGAGGTACCAAATTTAACTACCATTGATTTAAATACAAGCCAATATAAAGAAACTGTTGAAAAGATGAATGTAGAGATGTTTCATATCCACACAAGCATGGTGGCAGCTACTGAGGAAGTGAGTAGACTGTCAAAGTTAAATGAGAAGTTTGAGATTGAGAAGTAAGAATTGGAACTGCAGCTTGTTGAGCTTGAAACTGTCAAGAAAGAAAATGAATACATGAAGAACAAGCTCAAGTGTGCAAGTGAAATAAAAGTTGTGTTGAGGGACAAGTTGGAGAAGAATGAGGTTAAACTGAAGGCTTTCAAAAATGCATCTCAGTTGGTTGGACAGTACCATGAGAAGAACAAGCCATGTGCTAATATAGCTTTTGGTTTGGACTATGATATCTTGAACAACAACAAGAAGAATGAAGGTGGCAAAGGAAAAGCAATTGCAAATCAAGATGTCCCAGTTATGCTGAGAAAAGTTGATGCACCTTTGTCCAAGGCACGTGAAGTCAATTTCAGTGAAGTTGAGTTGGTCATCAAGCAAGAGCTTGCAGATGAAGATAATGAGAAGAAATACACAGAAACAACTCCGACTCCTAAAATTAAGAAGAAGCCCATGGTCAACCAAGTTTCTAAGACACCAAACATAGAAATCAAAACTGAGAATGCAGAGAAGAACATAAATAGGAAAATTGGAGTAAACAAGAGCAATAACTTTACATTTGTTGCAGATGCTCCCAGGAAACAATTTCAAAAGTGTGGCTCTACAAGTCATCTAACTCGCCTTTGTAAAAAGGATGCCAAAAGTGGGAGCATGCAAATACAATAAAGCAAAGGCTGAAGATCCCTATTCCTTATGTGACAAATTTGATTGAATTCCTTGCAATATGAAAGTAATAACAAGCTATCATAAACTGAGAGTAGATATCAAAGAAGTTAAAATTAGATCTACAGCTAAAAAGGAAAATGCAAATCAGTCATTGAACATTGTTCTTTCTGAATTATCAAGTTCTACTTCTGCAAATTCGGTTAACAAGAAGAAAGTACCCAACACTGCTTGGGTAGCTGAACACACTTAATCCTCATTGTGTGTAGGGGCAAAGTGAAGAAAGTTATATGGATCATAGACAGTGGATGCTCTAGGCTATGACAGGTGATAAAGCTCTGCTATCACAATTTGAGGAGATGGTTGGCCCATTGGTGACTTTTGGAGACAACAACAAAGGAATCACAATGGGATATGGCAAGTTAGTTTCTTGAAATGTTGTCATTAAAGATGTAGCACTGGTAGGTTGTCTTGAGATAAATCTCCTGAGTGTCATTCAATTCACAGATAGAGGATTCAGGGTTTCATTTGACAAAGGAGACTGCTGAATTATCAATAAAAAGACTGGTAAAGTTGCTTTGAAAGGAGCAAGAAAGGGAAACTTGTTTGTTACAGATTTATACTCAGCAAATAAGGATGGAATCTATTGCTTCTACACCAAGGCATCTGTTGAGCAAAGAATGTTATAGTATAAGAAGCTCTCTCACCTAAATTACAAAGCAATCAATACCTTGGTGAAAAAGTAGTTAGTGAGAGACATGCCAAATTTGGAATTTTCTCAAGATGAAGTTTGTGAGGCTTGTCAAAAAGGAAAAATGAAAAGGTCAAGTGAACCTTCGCAACTTATTCACATGGACCTGTTTCGACCAGTTAATGTCTTATCAATTTCTAGAAAGAAATATGCACTTGTGATGGTGGATGACTACTCAAGGTACATATGGGTAGAGTTAAAGCATTTAAAGGATGAAACTCCGCACATCATTATTGAACACATCAAGAAAATTGAGAAGCAGGCTGAAGATCAGAATTGTGTGAAAAGATTGAGGAGTGACAATGACATTGAATTCAGAAATGCAATCTTAACCGAATTTTGTAAATACATGGGTATTGTTCAAGAGTTCTCAGCAGCAATTACACCTCAGCAAAATGGGGTAGTTGAAAGGAAGATTAGAACTCTAGTTGAGGCTGCTAAAATAATGCTGCAAGTTGCCAATTTGCCATCAAGTTTTTGGGAAGAAGCTGTCAACATTGCATGCTACACTCAAAATAGATATTTATCAACAAAAATCTTGGCAAATCACCCTACTCAATTTTATCAAAATGGAACCCTACGGTGAAGCATCTGTATGTGTTTAGAACCAAGTGTTATGTTCTGAAAGGCAACTCTGAATATGTGGGCCAACTTGAATCTAAAGTTTTTGAAGCAATTTTTATGGGATATTCATTGGAAATAACTACATACGGAGTTTATGTGCTTGAACAAAAAGAAAATTATGGAAAGCACGGTCACAGATGTGACTTTTGATGATAAAAAGTTTCTGGGCTTGGAATGCCTTGATGAAATTAAAGTTGAAGCCCTTAAGTTTGAAAATCTCAACATTGATAGTGATTCTGAAGATGAAGCTGAAATCAACACAAGTGACAGAATGAATGAAGAGTCAACTGAGCAAGTGAATCATGAGAATGGAAACTCATCTCATACACATGAATTTGATAGAACAAACTCGAGGGGAGAAAGAGAAGAAAGTTCTGCAAGTCATGCCAATGGTGAAGAAAATACAGAAAATTCAAGTCAACAAAATCAGACCAGAAAATGGGATAGGAGTCACCCAAGAGATACAATTATTGGTGACCCAAATGCCGGTGTAAGGACTAGAAGTACAACTGCTGATGAATGTCTACATGCATGCTTTCTTTCACAAATTGAGCCTAAGAAAACTGAGGAAGCCCTACTTGATCCTGACTAGATATCTGCTATGCAAGAAAAGCTAAATCAATTTGAAAGAAAAAATGTTTGGAAGTTGGTTCATGCACCAAAGAACAGAAGTATAACTGGAACAAAGTGGGTGTACATGAACAAAATGGATGAAAATGGAATTATAACGAGAAACAAAGCAAGGCTGGTTGCAAAATGTTACTCACGGGAAGAAGGAATTGATTATGATGAAACTTTTGCTCCAGTTGCAAGACTTGAAATAATAAGAATATTTCTTGTATTTGCTGCACACTCAAATTTTAAAGTGTATCAAATGGATGTAAAGAGTGCATTCCTAAATGGTGAGTTGGAAGAAGAGGTTTATGTGCAACATCCACCTAGCTTTGAAGATCCAGAATTTTTAGATTTTGTCTTCCAACTTCTCAAGGCTCACTATGGATTAAAGCAATCACCTAGAGCTTGGTATAACATATTGTTAGAATTTTTGCTTAAACATGGATTACCTAGAGGAACAATTGACAAGACTCTATTCTACAAGCAGCATGGTGGTGATATGATCTTAGTTCAAATCTATGTGGATGATATCATTTTTTGGTTCTACTAATGAAAAATTATATCAAAGATTCTCAAGCCTCATGCAGAGTGAAAATGAAATGAGCATGATGAGAGAATTATGTTACTTTCTTGGACTTCAAGTCAGTCAAAGAAGTGATATAATCTTCATTAGCCAAACCAAGTATGTTAAGGATTTATTGAAGAAATTTGGTATGGTTGACTGTTCACCTGCATCAAAACCTATATCTACAACTACAAAGTTGGATAAAGATAAGAAAGGAAAAAGTGTAGACATTTTAGGTTACAGGGGAATGATTGGATCTTTGTTGTATTTGACTGCTAGTATACCAGACATTATATTTGCAACATGTCTGTGTGCAAGATTTCACATATCTGAAGAGAATTTTCAGATACTTGAAGGGGACACCAAACTTGGGATTATGGTATCCTAAGGGAACTGGATCTGAAGTTGTTGGATACACAGATGCAGATTTTACTGGATGCAGGGTTGACAGAAAGAGCACTAGTGGAAGTTGTCAATTTCTTGGACAAAGACTTGTATCTTGGTACAGTAAAAAACATCAATCTGTGTCAACTTCCACAGCTGAGGCTGAATACATAGCTGCTGAAAGTTGTTATGCTCAAGTGGTTTAGATTAGAAATCAACTAATGGACTATGGCCTAGTGTTATACAAAATTCCAATTATGTGTGACAATCCTAGTGTTATATCTATTGTTGCTAATCTAGTTAATCATTCTAGAACTAAGCACATTGATGTAAGGTGCCATTTTATTAGAGAACATGTTGCAAATGGTATCATTGAGCTTACCTTTGTTCCAACAGAAAAACAATTAGCTGACATTTTCACTAAACCCTTGGATGAAGCAACTTTCACTAGACTTGTTGGTGAAATTGGAATGTTAAGTTCTCCATCCTCAAGGAAAGAACTCGGCTAATATGTTGTAACGGATTAATTTTTAATAAATGAAAATTAATATGATTTAATTAGAAATTAACTGGAATATAATTTATAAATATTTCAGAATTCACTTAATATTTATTTTTCAAATTCAAAATTCAACTTGGAATTTTTCAAATTCTAAGAAAACTATCTAAGTTTTAATTTACACATTCGATATGCAAAATTAATATAAGATGGAATCAAAAAGAACAAAAGTATATAGACAACTGAGTTCTCGATAAGTCTAACTGACTTCTCGACAAGTCATTTTGAGACTTCTCGACAGAGTTCTCGATAAGTCTTTTTCTAGACTTCTCGAAGGACTTCTCGACAATTCTCATTATGACTTCTCAATAAGTCTTGTAGAGATCTCGACATATGTTAATTCATAGTGTTCTCTACAAGTATACATTTTAGACTTCTCGATAACTTAGAACTAGAATAATTTAATTTAATAAATTATTTTAGTAAAATACTTTTGATATAAAATCTTTCTAATTTTATTTTGATTTATTCAAATATAAATTGGAAAATTCAGTCCATTCAGGACAAACTAGATATTTATTTGACATCTCTATAAGTCACTATCTAGTTCTCGATAAGAGCCAGGAAAGTGACATATCGATATGTATCTATTTTCTCACTTGACTTCTCGACAAGAAAATCCCAAACATTTATTCTTACTTCTCGACAAGTCATTTATCTTTTTCAATAAATACCCAGATATCTTGACATAACCCCTCTTTACGCTTTCGAGATCTCAAGTGACCTAACTTTGGCAAATCTTAATCATTTTCTCTCATTTCAAACTCTTTCTCTTTCAAATCTCTTACCCATTCAAATTCAAACACTACAAATGGCATCAAACATTGTTAGAACTTTCATCCCCAAGGAGGGCACCAACTACCTAGCTTTTACAGATGCAAATCAAGCTCCTGACAGCTTCAAGAGCTTTGTCAAGTTTTTGTCTGAGACATACTTTGCAGGTGCCTTAACTGCTAAACTCATTCTATACATGGATGTTCTCAACGAATTCTGGACTTCGGTTGTGGTTAGGACAGTCGTACATGAGTCTCAAGCTGTATCTTTAGTGGCGAACTGCTCAATTCAAGGCCAACAAGTGGAATTCAATGAGGATGATGTCAACAAGGCTTTGAGCATTCCTACTGACAACATGGTGGAGGTCCCAACTCAATAAGAGCTAGCTGAGTTCATGGACTTTATCAACTACATTGAGAAGATCAACCTCGCTAGCTTGAACAAGAAGCATCTGAGGAGGGAATGGTCATTCATGTTTGACTCAATTTGTGAGGGCCTTCACTTGCAGGAAGACTGGATATGACAATATATCCAGTGTGGTCCAGAAGCTGGTGTTCTCCATGGCTCATAACAGGCACATTAATGTGGGGCTATTGATCCTGGAAGAACTCAGCACAAGGCTCACAATGCCTTTGGCCACAAGAGGTAAGGAATTTTTCTTTCATATGTTTATTATGTCTACTTTAAATAATAAAGTTGCAGACATACATTTACTTAGTGGTATTGATAGAAGTAAAAGAGGCAATTGTAAGTAAGTGTCCAAAATCTTATTTGGTTCACTAATTACAAAGAACAAGATACATGTAGGTCTTAGAATCACTCCATTTATGTTGGAGAAATTCGGGACCTATCCATACCCTTGCCTGTATGAGGTCAAGTGTTAAACCTAGTTCAGTAATGACTCATGTACCTGTGGAAGTACAAACACATGGACACCAACAGGGCCTTCCCAAACCGAGACCCCTTCTTTATTACCCCTAGAAGCTAGGAAACCAACCATTCCATCCTCCCAACAGGCTGGAGTGAGTAAAAAGAAGATAAAGCATGCACCATTACCAATCATCAATGAGAGTGGTGAGGATCAAATCCAAATAGAGTCTAACCTGGTCAAGAAGCCAAAAAAGACTAAGAAAACTGAGTTGACCACTCAATTGGCCACCTCTGCATCTTTCCAACAGGATGCAGTTGTAATAGAGGGATCAAAACAGACTCTAAAGGCATCCTCTCAACAAGGTATCTCTATTGAACAAAGCACTCTCCCTAGTGCACTTTATAAAGAGTATGCACCACAACTTGAGCACACTCAAGTTTATAAAAGAAGAAATAAGGATGGCACACACATTGAGAGTGCATCACTTGAAGCTCCCTCATCTATTCGGGGGAGATTCCAACACTCAATTCTTAAATCACTAATCTAATTTCTCAAATTTCTTCTACCTATAATGAAAAACTTGAATCCACTCCTCAAGTGTTGTCAAAATCAAGTGACACAGTTCAAGAGACTGTGTTCACCACCCAGGAACCACATTCAGTTGGGGAGAGGTTACATTTTGGGGTAGACCTTGATGACACCAACAAAAATATAGGGATTTCATCATTTTTTACAGAAGACCCGGTGGTAGTAACAAATGCACCTTATGTGCAAATCAGTCTTCACATATTGAAAGGTTTGAGGGTAGTACTCCTGAGGCGGGGCTATATAAATCCTCTCCAATTCAATTGGAGGTTCCTCATGTACGGACAACTCCCCTCAAAATACTGGCTGAAATTACCCTGTCAATAAAAGCTGGGAGTAAAATTGTCAATAATCCAACTATTGGGGAGTCAAGTCAAGCACTTTCAAGTGCCAGATCTTTTCAAGAAGAACAAGGGTTTGAGGTCATGGTACATGACAGTAACCTGGTCAAATCCTATCCAATTCAAATGGAGGTTCCTACTCTTGGTGAACAACACACTGTCATAACAACAGTTTCTACTGTGAGTTCAAATGTGATTCCAATCACAGGGTTACCTACCACCTCATAACCCTCCATCTCAAATAAAACAGACATCCCATCTACATCCAACCCTACTCAACAACTTTCTCACCTCATCTCACAATGGCTACATGATGTTCATCTCAGCCAATTAAAATGAATGATCTCTTTATGGACCAACTAGCAGATCTTGCAAACATTACCCAACAGCTACTCAAAACTGACATGTCCAATCATGATTATCAGGCTATCATGTTGTCGTATAAAGCGGATGTTGAAGAACAATAACACAAGATTGTTGATGAAGCTGAGCATGATGGGAATATGGATGCTTGGCTAGATAAGGATTTTAATTTGAGTATGGATGAGGTCTTGGCTAGATTTAGAGAAGAATATGTCACCATCCTAGGAAGCAATGTCAAGACTCTCAGTCCACATGAAGTATATGATGCTATTATAGAGGTCTATAAGGCACAACTCAAAGCTTTCCACCTCATTGGTAAAGCATTGGAACATACACTAAATATTCATCATGGCAGAATCAAGAGGTTGGTGAAAGATAAACTGGATCAACTTGTGCCATCTCAGGTAGAAATCAAAAATAAATTCAACAAATTTTTGATCAAATGGCCAGGTTTTATGTGACTGGTATGGAGCAAAGCATCAAAAATTTTAAAGCAATCATTCCTGGCTCTTCATGAAGTTGTCCAAAATCAAATTACTAGCAACAATGACACAAATGTCAAATTGGAGCAACTTCACCAAGCCAGGTATTAACCCTCAGCCTTATTGATGGAGGGAATCAAAGAATCTGTTCAAACCAATTTTGGGTGCTTCTCTCTCAACAAGCTCACAACAACCAATCTCCACTTCAACCAATCTACAAATCCAATCTCTAACAGCAACAAGTCTCCACTCTTCAAGCCTCTAATGATTCACTTACAACACAGGTCACTGCTCTTACTACTTTAGTACAGAGTCGACAAAATAACATAAGGTATAACAACTCGTATATTTTTGTATTATTTACAATTGTAATTGTGGAATATTTAAATAAAATATGTGTATTGGTTCTGTCAGCTGTTTGTTATCTTGTTAATATCTATGTTTGATTATTGGTGTACAAGGATTATTTGTGTAATTAATTATTAAGCCGTATTGTTTTGCTTTCGCTTTTAAAAGTGGTCGTATTGCAGATTTATTTTTATAAATATTTGGATTGTCTTTAAAATTGTTTTTATGGTTTTATAATTTTAATAATTATTTGGTTTATAAGTCGTATTGAGATATGAATATTTCGTGACGTCAACCCCTAACCCCGGGGTTGAGGTCATCACATAAGTGAAGGGTTTTTAGCACATAAACGCAGCAAAAATGTAAATTTAAATCTTAAAAAAACCGAAACCCTCCGCAGGATCCATGCGAAAAATAATATTTAATTCGTAGTTCAGTATGTTTACCTTAAGAAACTTTACGTTAATGGAAAGATGGAGGTCTTTAATGGCGATCCAAAAATGATGAACGGAGATCCTTAGCAGCTGCTCCTCAAGTGTGAAGCACTCCACCGGTATCCACCAAGAAAACGATGTAATGAAGGAGGAGGAGATGGAGAGAATTAGGGTTTTGTAAATCTTTTTGGTTGAGGCAAAAATAGGGTTTATAATAGTATATTTATAGGCAAAATTTTCAGCTGGAAATTTTCCCATAAAATATTATTATTATTAACCCTTTATTATTCTCACTAATAATTAAAACACCTTTTAATTATTAATCCTTTTTCTAAACTCTTTAGAAATAATTCTCTCACTTGATTTAATTTCCAAAAATTAAATTCTTAATTAATAATATTAAAAACCTTTTCTTAATTAATTTATAATCAATTAAATCTCATTTAATCAATTATTAAATTTGCCAATTAATTATTTATTTATGAAATAAATAATTATCAGCCATTATTAATTAATTCCTCCACCATTAAATCATTCTCTTTTATGGTGTGATCCTGTAGGTTCAATATTAAGCCGGTAGTAGAAATAAATAATAATAAACTATTTTATCATTATTTATATAAATTCTCTAATTCATTAAATATGATTAATTAATTAATCATATTTATTCTACATCGTGAGGGATACTTCTCAGCATATCGCGACTATCCGGATAATACGAATTCACTGCTTAGAATACCAAGAACCTATTCAGTGAGTAGTTACCGTACAATTAATTCCTTCTACCCTACAATGTCACGATTAAATACAAGGCATGGAACTTATGTCAAGTCTATCTTATTTAATCACTTGCTTTCCCATTCACTATGCTTAGTTTTATTTAATGTAAATTAGAAACTCCTTTCTAATTTCATTCACTCTGGCCAGAGATTCCTGAACTAGCATAAGTGGATCAGCATTGAACATTCTCTTCCTTCACTAGAAGGGGTAGATCCTTTATTGATCATACACTATCTTCGTGTACAAATTCCTATACCCAGTAGAGCCCTTATAATTGTCCCTTGAGACTAAGAACTAAACCAAAGCATAGTTCAGTGTACACAAGATGACTATGATGACCTCAATTCTAAGGATACTTGTACAACTATCACTATGTGAACAACTGCTGACACGTGAGTGAACTCCATCAGTTGTTCAGCTGTGTGAGTCATGTTCAGTGAACTTATTCTATAATAAGCACCTACATAATAGCTATAGTGTCACCACACAAATGTCTATGAGAACAGACATCCTTCATAATGAAGCAAGCATAGTATGTACCGATCTTTGCGGATTATTAATTACCGGTTAGTAATCCTACGACCAGGAACTATTTAAGTTTAGAGTTATCATCTTTTAGGTCTCATTATTATGATCTCATCATAATCCATAAAAAGCTTTACTCTAAACTGTGGTATATCTTATTTAAACATTTAAATAGATAGAGCCCGCAATAAAAACAAAACAAACCTTTTATTAATATCAATGAAATCAAAACAGATTACATAAAAGTTATTCCTAAATCCTCATACATGATTGGACTTAGGACATATCTCTTTCAATAAGGTCCCTAGTAGACTCCCACAAATATCCCCAAATGCAGAATTTTGTCTCTTTGGGAGCTATTATGGGTGCCTTGAATATTCCTCTACCTGCATTGCCTAAAGCTGTTAGGCCATAAGTTCCAACTTCTACGCTCATGCATGCTACCAAGACTAAGGGGGAGATAGAAGCTAGAATTCAACAATCTAAAGAAGCTGGAATGCAATCAAAAGAATCTAGAAAATCTACATCACACTCTGGCCAAAGCTCTACTCTCAAGTCAAAATCTCTCAAGATGTTAGTAAAGACAGACTCCAAAAAGCTACGAAAGGACCCTGTCAAGATAAAGAGTTCAGTGAGCTACTAACTGTGCTAAGAGTCTTTCTTCACAACAACTACATCACTTACAAGAGAGTTTTGGTCAACAACATTAGCTTTCTGAGAGTGGTGATTGTAAAGGTTAGAAACTTCTTGGAGAAAAGAATAGTGGCCAATGTTAATTATTGTAGTTTGGATAGGTGTCTACATGTGTCTCTTTCAAATCTCCAATCCATGAGGGCATCTGATTTGGATGTCATAATTGACAGAGTTAATCCAGTTATTCCAGAGGACAACCAATTGCTCAATGAACTTAAAAAGCCCAGAATGTTGCTTTTCCTAAAGCCTATCTTCATCCAAGCAAGGGGTGGCCTACATCTGTCCACAAACCAGAAAGTGCAAATACTTCACAATCCCCAAAAACTGTATTAGGGGTAATCTAAGACTAATCATGACATTGGAAACTGATATCAAGACAAAGAAGAAGAAGACATATGAAGATGAGGAAGTGATCGGGATTTTGGGAAGATTTTTGCAGAATGCTGAAACCATGTTGCCATATACTCAATTCAACACCAAAGATGACTTAGATGATGATGAGTAGAAGAATGATGCGCAAAAACCTTTTGGCTCAAATCCAAGTCAATCTACCAGAGCAACTGGCAGTAAGAAGAAGGATGAGAAGAAAAGGGATGATGGAAAAGGGGATGAAAGCAGGAGAAAGAAAAGGGGAGGAGAAGAAGGTTCCAAGAAAAATGTCCAACAAATTCAAATCTCACAAACTCAAACCACCAAACCTAGACAAACACCATCTCAACCAATTCTACCTCAAAAGCCAAGATTCTTGTATACCAATCAGATCAAGCCATGTCACACTAAAGAAAATCACAAACCTACCTTCATTCAAGCCTCCAACCATAACTCACTTCAAGTCTGTTGGAAGAAAAACTAAGAAAATACAAGTTGATGCTGGTGTCTTCCGGAACTGTTTCAATCTAAATGACTTTCTGCCTCTAAACATGTGCATCACCGATGATGACTTTTTCCAACAACTATTTGAAGAAATTGTCAAAGTTTGGGTTGTATCTTTAGCAGAACCCAAAATCTACTATATGGATGGCTCCTTCATTTTGCTTAGCAGGGGAGTAATGGAAACATTTTCAACCACAAAATTGAAGACGGTGATCAGCTTGATGAATGATAAGGACACAAGTACAAGAATGTAGAAGGGTGTGATGTCTGAAATGTTGAGGGAAATGAATGAAAGACATGCAAGATTGAAGGATGAAAAGGAGGAAATGGATATAAAGTATACCAAGGAGATATAGATGTTTGAAAAGAGGTCAAATGAGCTCAAGGCAAGGGGATTGAGTAGAATATCAAAAGATGGACATTTTCTGAACATACAAATTGACAGATTCCCAAGATTCATAATTGGTTACCTAAATGGTTACTCATTGGATGAATGGATCAAGCTGGTAGAAGCTCTAAGAGGGATATAAATAATTGAAGAACTTCAAGTACTAGTAAATTTCAAGGACCTCATTAGAAAAGAACCAGGCTATTAAAAATTCACTTGATGGATGTAACTGTTGAACTTATGTAATCTTCAAATGTATAAACTTGTATTTGTTAATAAGTCAGTTTTTATATAATTAATTTTAGCTTAGGGTTAGTCTTGTTATCAGGCATAAATTTGTGATAAGCAGTCTTCTCATAAATTGGGGGAGATTGTTGTGCAAGACATGCATGTATAATAACAAGACTAAGTCAAATTGACAAACCTGAGATTTAATTGTTTGATAATCAATTTTGTATGTATTGTATTACTTGAGTCTGTAAAAAGGTTAGAATATTAGACTGAAGTATTTTTCTATGAACATATTCAAGATAAGGAATAAACTCTGGAAGAAGATCAAGCCATGATCATGCCTCAGAGAAAAGTGTAGAAGCTTGGAGTTGAATAAAACTGTTTTATGAAAAATATTCTAAGTCAAGATATCGACATGTCACATATCAAGTTATATTGAGAAGTCCAGAATGACTTATCGAGAAGTCCAAAACGGCTTATAGAGAAGTCTCAAAGATATCGACAAGTCAAATGAAGATGTAGAGAACTGGAGATTTCGACAAGTCATTTCTATATGTAGAGAACTTAGAGATATGGACAAGCCAAATGAAGATGTAAAGAATTGGAGATATCGACAAGTCAATTTCTCACTAGAGATCTCATAGATATCGACAAGTCAAAATGTGTATATAGAGATCTCAGAGATATCGACAAGTCAATTCTACATATAGAGATTTCAGACATATCGACAAGCCATTTCACATGCAAAGATCAAGAGACCTCGACAAGTCAAATATACCTATAAAGAACTCAGAGATCTCGATAAGTCATTATACTTATCGAGATGTCACTTCTCTATAGAACAAACTGGAGATCTCGATATGCCTCTCAAATACAGAATGCAGTCAAGTTCAAGATTCAAGATTATCAGTCAACAAATGATCTATCAACTAGATTGAAAATTCTACAAAGTAGTTGGGAGAATACAAGATCAAGGGCCAAGATTAACCAGACAAAGGATGGTCACATACATGCAAGATTCTGCACAGGTTTGCTAAGCTAAAAATGGAAATAGAAAAAGGTCAGTTTTTATGTAATTGATTTTAGCTTAGGGTTAGTCTTGTTATCAGGTATGAATTTGTGATAAACAATCTTCTCACAAATTGAGGGAGATTGTTGTGCAAGACATGCCTGTATAATAACAAGACTAAGTTACATTGATAACCCTGAGATTTAGTTGTTTGATAATCAATTTTGTATTTTGTATTGTATTACTTGAGTCTGTAAAAAGGTTAGAAGATTAGACTGAAGTATTTTTATGTGAACATATTCAAGATAAGGAATAAACTCTGGAAGAAGATCAAGCCATGATCATGCCTCAGAGAAAAGTGTAGAAGCTTGGAGTTGAATAAAACTCTTTTATGAAAAATGTTCTAAGTCAAGACATCGACAAGTCACAGATCAAGTTATATTGAGAAGTCATTCCAGAAGTCCAGAATGACTTATCGAGAAGTCGAAAATGGCTTATAAAGAAGTCTCAAAGATATCTACAAGTCAAATGAAGATGTAGAGAACTGGAGATTTCGACAAGTCATTTCTGTATGTAGAGAACTTAGAGATATGGTCAAGCCAAATGAAGATGTGAAGAATTAGAGATATTGACAAGTCCATTTCTCACTAGAGATCTCATAGATATCGACAAGTCAAAATGTGTATGTAGAGATCTCAGAGTTATCGACAAGCTACATGTAGAGATTTCAGACATATCGACAAGCCATTTCACATGCAAAGATCAAGAGACCTCGAAAAAACAAATATACTTATAAAAAGAACTCAGAGATCTCGATAAGTCATTATACTTATCGGGATGTCACTTCTCTATAGAACAAACCAGAGATCTCAATATGCCTCTCAAATACAGAATGCAGTCAAGTTCAAGATTCAAGATTATCAGTCAACATATGATTTATCAACTAGATTGAAAATTCTACAAAGTAGTTGGGAGAATACAAGATCAAGGGCCAATATTAACTAGACAAAGGATGGTCACATACATGCAAGATTCTGCACAGGTTTGCTAAGCTACAAATGGAAATAGAAAAAGGTCAGTTTTTATGTAATTGATTTTAGCTTAGGGTTAATCTTATTATCAGGTATGAATTTGTGATAAACAATATTCTCACAAATTGGGGGAGATTGTTGTGCAAGACATGCCTATATAATAACAAGACTAAGTCACATTGACAACCCTGAGATTTAGTTGTTTGATAATCAATTTTGTATTCTGTATTGTATTACTTGAGTCTGTAAAAAGGTTAGAAGATTAGACTGAAGTATTTTTCTGTGAATAGATTCAAGCTAGGGAATAAACTCTGGAAGAAGATCAAGCCATGATCATGCCTCAGAGAAAAGTGTAGAAGCTTGGAGTTGAATATAACTGTTTTATGAAAAAATGTTTTAAGTCAAGATATCGACAAGTCATAGATCAAGTTATATCTAGAAGTCATTCGAGAGGTCCAGAATGGCTTATCGAGAAGTCCAAAATGGTTTATAGAGAAGTCTCAGAGATATCGACTAGTCAAATGAAGATGTAGAGAACTGGAGATATCGACAAGTCATTTCTGTATGTAGAGAACTCAGAGATATCGACAAACCAAATGAAGATGTGAAGAATTGGAGATATCGACAATTTCTCACTAGAGATCTCAGAGATATCGACAAGTCAAAATGTGTATGTAGAGATCTCAGAGATATCGACAAGTCAATTCTACATGTAGAGATTTCAGACATATCGACAAGACATTTCACATGCAAAGATCAAGAGACATCGATAAGTCAAATATACATATAGAGAACTTAGAGATCTCGATAAGTCATTATACTTATCGAGATGTCACTTCTCTATGGAGCATACTGGAGATCTCGATATGCCTCTCAAATACAAAATGCAGTCAAGTTCAAGATTCAAGATTATCAGTCAACAAATGATCTATCAACTAGATTGGAAATTGTACAAAGTAGCTGGGAGAATACAAGATCAAGGGCCAAGATTAACTAGACGAAGGATGATCACATACCTGCAAGATTCTGCACAGATTTGCTAAGCTATAAATGGAAATAGAAAAAGGTTAGTTTTTATGTAATTAATTTTAGCTTAGGGTTAGTCTTATTATCAGGTATGAATTTGTGATAAACAATCTTCTCACAAATTGGAGGGATTTTTGTGCAAGATATTTCTGTATAATAACAAGACTAAGTCACATTGACAACCCTGAGATTTAGTTGTTTGATAATCAATTTTGTATTCTGTATTGTATTACTTGAGTCTGTAAAAAGGTTCGAAGATTAGACTGAAGTATTTTTCCGTGAACAGATTCAAGCTAGGGAATAAACTCTGGAAGAAGATCAAGCCAGGATCATGCCTTAGAGAAAAGTGTAGAAGCTTGGAGTTGAATAAAACTATTTTATGAAATAATGTTCTAAGTCAAGATATCGACAAGTCACAGATCAAGTTATATCGAGAAGTCATTCGAGAAGTACAAAATGACTTATCGAGAAGTCCAAAATGGCTTATAGAGAAGTCTCAGAGATATCGACAAGTCAAATGAAGATGTAGAGAACTGGAGATATCGACAAGTCATTTCTGCATGTAGAGAACTCAGAGATATCGAAAAGCCAAATGAAGATGTGAAGAATTGGAGATATCGACAAGTCAATTTCTCATTAGAGATCTTTGAGATATCGACAAGTCAAAATGTGTATGTAAAGATCTCAGAGATATCGGCAAGTCAATTCTACATGTAGAGATTTCAGACATATTGACAAGTCATTTCACATGCAAAGATCAAGAGACCTCGACAAGTCAAATATACCTATAGAGAACTCAGAGATCTCGATAAGTCATTATACTTATCGAGATGTCACTTCTCTATAGAACAAACTGGAGATCTCGATATGCCTCTCAAATACAGAATGCAGTCAAGTTCAAGATTCAAGATTATCAGTCAACAAATGATCTATCAACTAGATTGAAAATTCTACAAAGTAGTTGGGAGAATACAAGATCAATGGCCAAGATTAACTAGATAAAGGATGGGCACATACCTGCAAGATTCTGCACAGATTTGCTAAGTTATAAATGGAAATTGAAAAAGGTCAGTTTTTATGTAATTGATTTTAGCTTAGGGTTAGTCTTGTTATCGGGTATGAATTTGTGATAAACAATCTTCTCACAAATTGTGGGAGATTGTTGTGCAAGACATGTCTGTATAATAACAAGACTAAGTCACATTGACAACTCTGAGATTTAGTTTGATAATCAATTTTGTATTCCGTATTGTATTACTTGAGTCTGTAAAAAGGTTAGAAGATTAGATTGAAGTATTTTTCCGTGAACAAGTTCAAGCTAGGGAGTAAACTCTGAAAGAATATCAAGCCATGATCATGCCTCATAGAAAAGTATAGAAGCTTGGAGTTGAATAAAACAGTTTTATGAAAAATGTTCTAAGTCAAGATATCGACAAGTCACATATCAAGTTATATTGAGAAGTCATTCGAGAAGTCCAGAATGACTTATCGAGAAGTCCAAAATGGCTTATAGAGAAGTTTCAGAGATATCGACAAGTCAAATGAAGATATAGAGAACTGGAGATATCGACAAGTCATTTCTGCATGTAGAGAACTCATAGATATCGACAAGCCAAATGAAGATGTGAAGAATTGGAGATATCGACAAGTCAATTTCTCATTAGAGATCTTAGAGATATCGACAAGTCAAAATGTGTATGTAGAGAGCTCAGAGATATCGACAAGATATGTAGAGATTTCAAAAATTTCGACAAGCCATTTCCCATGCAAAGATCAAAAGACCTCGATAAGTCAAATATATCTGTAGAGAACTCAGAGATCTCGATAAGTCATTATACTTATCGAGATTCCACTTCTCTATAGAACTGGAAATCTCGATATGCCTCTCAAATACAGAATGCAGACAAGTTCAAGAATTAAGATTATCAGTCAACAAACGATCTATCAATTAGATTGAAAAGTCTTCAAAGTAACTGGACAAAGGATGGTCACAGACCTGCAAGATTCTGCACAGATTTGCTAAGCTAAAAATGGAAATAGAAAAAGATTGCTTTTGAAAGTAAATTAAGTACGTTTTAATGCAAGTCTTGTAAACCCGTGCTGCTAGTGTATAAAGCATGCACTGGTCCTTAGTTTAGGAGTAACAAACAAATTCACATTTTCTTGTATTCTCTCAAGGAAAAAGCGAAGTTCTTATATTGTTAAGAACACAAAATTTGTAGCGAGATAAACTTAATTAATACAAATTAAGTGAGTTTTGAAATATTGTGCTTGTTGTTTTATTTCTGTAAAACACAATATCTCCACTAATGCCAAATTATAAACTGCTTTGTTCACCTAATATCCAAACTGTTTTAAAAAGGCTAAGAATCCAAAAAAAACACATTCACTAGGGAAGAGCACGGTTCGATTCGGGTCGGTTTTTTAATAAAACCGGAACCGAAATCGAAGATCCTCGGTTTTAAAAATCAAAAACCGCAACCGCAACCGTATCATCGGTTTCGGTTTCGGTTTCGGTTTCAAAAGACCCGGTTCGGTTTTAATTTTCCGGTTTCGGTTTTAAAACCGGAAACAAAAAATTATTATAACTTGAATTAAGGAATTTGCTTAATTTAAGAAACCAACCACATCACAGAAGAGTAGTTATAACATTTCAACTATAAGGTTCTTTACTGAAATAATTACAGAAGGTTATGGCTATGTGATGTACCAGATCATGATCATGCCAAGTATTCAGTATTCAGATGAGAGATAGAATCTATCAAGTTAAAATACCAACAGTTAAAAGCTAGGCCTCATTTTCTTTTAATCTATGGTAAGATTATATATCCTAATAAACCATGAATTGCTAGAAATTAAAATTTGAACTACACTGGTACTTCTCATTGTCTTTAAATCTCTGTTAGGGTGATATTGTGCAGTCTAATCCATTGTATTTGTATTTGTTAGGGCACTTGGAATTTGTGCAGACCCAAATAATTAAAATGCTGGCCCGAAGTTTGAATTCTTAAATTATTTATTATATTTTTATGATAATATATTTATATATATATATTCTAATATATGTATTTTTATTTTAAATATATTAAATAATCAGTTCAGTTTCAGTTTTTTCGGTTCGGTTTAACTCTAAAACCGGAACCGGACTATTAGTAACGGTTCAGTTTTTCGGTTTCTCGGTTTTAATTCGGTTCGGTTTTAATCGGTTTGATTTTAGTCGGTTTTAACCGGTTTCGATTCGGTTTCGGTTTCACTTCGGTTTTTATGCTCAGCCCTAACATTCACCCCTTGTGTTGTACTCAATATCTAACATATAATGAATTGCCTCGTAATGATTTAATATACAAAATTTACCTATCATCTTTAACAAAATCTTCTTAAGTTAAAATTTATTGCTAAATATATTTATAATATTGTAAGCAAGAAATATGAAACTGGTACATAGTTGAAAGTAAGTAATTTATGTTAATAAAAAAATTAAGTAGGGAGAACTTCTTAAATATGAAGAGGATGACTTAAATTTTTGAAGAAATTTTGTTTGGGTTTGTTTTCATTTAAACCTCTCCAAATTTTAGCTTTAAAGATGCTCAAATGCCATGTAACATGTTCTAATGGGTGCATGCTGTTAGTTGATTATGCTTTCGGTGCTAGTCGGGCTCATTGTATTATTGGTGTCTCTAAATACTTCTAAATACTTTTTAGGCTAAAAAATTTAGTTTTTTTTATAAATAATAAGAAAATGTTACATTTGAAATACCGAAATAAAAAAAACATATATCTGCTCATTATTTTAAGAGTGAGAAATTTTGTTAAATAAACTAAAATAGTGAATTTTATGTCATTCTATAAGATATTTAATCTTTTAGAAATTGAATAAAAACAATTTAAAATATTTTGACCTCTTTAAGATTTATGACACCTAATTTTTTTACAAATAATTAATTATTTTGACAGTATAGTTAAAATTTTATTTTTAAAATTTTTATAAAATTTAAGAAAAGGATGATAAACAAATTTTTTAGTTACATAAACATGTCTTTAATTGTGAAATATACTAATTTTAAATTACAACAAGTAATTCCAAGCGGCAAATATTATGGTGAATGAGTCAAAAAAACCACAATCTCATTCAAACCAAAATAGTAAAAAAAAATTAAAATAAACTCCAAAAATGCTGATGCCACACCATGGGTCTTTACCGGCTCCCAAGAGACAATTTTAAAATATAAAGGATAAAAAAGTAATTTCACAACAACAAGAGGACAAATTAATGACTGACGCAAAGCAGTTCTAGGAATTATCCACACTCATCACTACAATCAAAAGTAATTAGGAATATTAAATTAGATCAAAAGTAATTAGGAATATTAAATTAGTGGATTAAAAAATAATTAAGATAAACAAAGTATTATTTAAAGTTAAATGTTGTTTCTGATTTTACGCGCGTGAACATGGTATGGGGAACTTGTACCCATATCAGGGGCACTCTTTTCATCGCTGTATATATTTTGTGTCTACATCCCCCCTTCCCCTCTTTACTCTTCTGAAGGCCGTGTTTGGCTGCCTGCCTCTTCTTCTTCCTTTATAAAGCTTCTTTTTTCCTTTTTTCATTAATATTATGTGTTTTTGTAAAAACTTTTTTCCTTTCTAAAAAATGATTATTATGTTTTTATAAATTAAATTGAAAATAATCAAGAGATCATTTCAGTGCTAGTTTTGATACATTTTAATAATTTTAGTTCGATTAAAACTAAACTAAATTATTAAATTGTATATAGACCAGAACAATTGAATGTTGTTTATTGTTACTATATCAGGTTTTTACGTATATAATTTATCGATTAATAGATTCGATTTTAAACTGATTACTTGTAGGTTTGAATCCTTCGTGGAAAATTAAAAAATTCAAAATAAAAAAGACTCGCTTTTACTGTTAAGACTCAAGAGCAGTGATTTCTTTTGAATATTTGTTATAGTGTATTCTATCTTGTCGTATAACTGTGTCTAATAAGAAAATTTTAAATTTGACCATCAATATTAAATCTCGACATAAATTTCAAACGGTCTCACTAACCAATAATTATTTTATTTTTTAAAATCATGTAAATAATTACAAACAAAACAAAAACTACCTAGATGAGTACAAGTTTACAACTAGTTTTTAAAGTGAGATTAAAATTAGAGACAATTTTCATTAAAAACTAAAAGATGAATATAAACAAACAAATAATTGAAGTGTACAATGTAGGGTAAACAAACGAGGCCTTACAAGTTTATCTTCTTGCACTGCACTACAGCTATAATACAGTAGTACTACACACAATACATACACATATACATATAGAGAGAGAAACTTGTACTGTAAAAAAATGTAAAAGTTGCAGGGGTCATGTCGGCTTCAACCAGGCAAAGACTATAATCTCTCTCTCTCTCTGAAACCCTAATTATTACTCACAAACCCCTTTTCTTGCTTTCACATTTAACTCTCTCTTTATAGAATTCTACCTAAAAAAGTTAACTTTCTTGATTTTGATTGATTTTAGATTCTGGGTTTTGATTCTTGTTTGATTTTAGGTAACCCCTTTGAATTTCTGCTTCTGTTATTGTGTCTATATATTTTTACTCAATTTTTATGTTTTGTATAGGCATATAGATGAAATTTTGTAGATCATTAATTTGTTTAATTGTGTAGTATATAATAGATGTTGTAGTTTGCTCTCTTTATATATCAAGTAAATCTGATGTTAAATTTTCAAAATGTTTTGTTTTTTTTTGAGTGTTTAATTTTGCTCAATTAATGGCATTCTTGATTCTTGACTTTTTCTTGTTGCTAAATATGCGTATTGTTAGTTTTTTCCATGTTATTGTTTATTTTTTAGGTGAATCTGATGTTAAATTTTTGAAATGTTGGAATTTTCAAGTGTTAATTTTGCTCATTTAATAGCATTATTGATTTGTTGTTATTGTTGTTGCTAAATATGCATAGTATGGACTTTTTTCATGTTGTGATTGTTTTAGCAATGTACGTAATTATTTGAATTTAGTTGTGTTGTGTGATAGTGGTAAATAGGTGCTGCTGTTGCTAGTGTAGCATGTGATTGTTTTAACTTTGTAGAGATTTTTGTTCTGAACTTAATTTTGGAGAAATGAAGATTCACAGGATATACTGTAGTTCCTCGGTGAAAAGGGAATAGGCCTCACTTTCATTTTGTTCCTTTTTATAAATATACGAAATTTATCTAAAAATAAAAAATTACACGGTATTATGATTCTTTTTAAGAAAAATAAGGAATCAGAAAGAAGAACAAAAATCCATTTATTATTTTCCATTTCTTACTTCGGCGGGTTGTTATATGTACGCGTTACTTTGGACACAACAAAGGTGTCTAATGTTCTCCTTTTATTCACAGTACTGATTAGAGCTTTCGTTTGTTACGTTAGAATTCCGAGGCTGATAAAAGCATATAAAGTCGCCACTTAGGTATTTCCAGGGTGGTGTTACCATGGCACAAGATGCTGCAAATCATTTATCCGAAAATGCTCGTTCAGGTCTGTGCCCATTATTCCCTTATGCCTTACATTCTTTTGTAATTCATTTGCTTTGTTCAGGCTTCACGATGAACATAATTTCAATGCCGCTAATTTCATTTCACGAAAGGACAAAGACTTCCGCTTGTGATTTAGATATGATTTGGTTTACCTTGGTTGTTTACTAATTAAGTAGTCATTTGTTTAGTGTATATCGATTTAATTGATATTTGCTAATCTTTTGTACTTTTTTGTGCTCCATTAGTTTTATGTAGATGGTGGTCCTCAGTTTATATTAGTATCCCTATTAGGATAGATATAGTTCGTAGCTTTCTAGCATTGTGGCTCATTCATGTTTGTCAAAATTAGTTTTACCTATTGGTACAGTAGCTCTATATGTGCAAGCTCTTTTATAAATACTAACTAGGATCTATTTATAAGTGACGGCTTAAGTTATCTGATATTAGTAAGTTCTCGAATCTCCCTATGGTTTTGCTTATTGAAAATTCTACCTATGTTCCCCCTCCCCTTTGGTAGATAGGATAAAGTATTATACCTTAACTTCCTTTAGTACCAGAGAGCTCTTTTACTAAATAATGATTTTAACACAGGGGAGGCTAGTAATGCTCTGTTCAAGGAGCTTTGGCATGCCTGTGCTGGACCCCTTGTCACAGTTCCCCAGGAAGGAGAACGAGTTTACTACTTCCCACAAGGTCATATGGAACAGGTTCAATTCTTTTCTCTGTTATCCTCTATCTCTGTTCTGGTATAAATTTTGTTTGTTTTTTCCCTTACCGTAATTAGATATTGAGCTCTAGACCTCTAGTAAAAGCCCTGTTCTTGTTTAAAGTAGCGGATGCCATTAAAGTATGGCAAAAGTAAGGGAGCATCTGGTATATCGTTGTTTTAATATTTTAGTGGTATTAAAGTCATTATTTAAGTTAAAAAAAAAACTACGGAGCTGATGGAGGGTCTTAAGAATGTTTTCTAGTTGCCTTTGTTATTTTTATTTTTTGTTCAGTTTACAGAAATATTATTTGGATTTCTGGGAATGTGGGTTTCATACTTTTATCCGTTCCTTGAGCCTCCAGTGCAATGCAGAAGCTGTAAAATTTATGTTTTTAACAAAAACATTAATTTGACCCTTATGTATCCATTCTAGAATTCAGGAACTCGGACATGTATCAATTTGAAATCTTGGACGCTACGAAAGAACGAAAAAGTAAAAGTAACCAAGATGCGAGGGGAAAACTTTTGTTTAACATTTCCGTCAATTGCAAATTCTCTTCGAGTTTCTACTGTTGAAACAAGTTTTTTTTATTCTTTTTATACTGAGTGTTGTTTTTACAGCTTGAGGCATCAACTCATCAGGGTTCTGACCAGCAGCTTCCTTCGTTTAATCTACCGGCCAAGATACTCTGCAAAGTGATGAATGTTCAACTTCGAGTAAGTTTCTCTTTGTAGCTCTTGCATTAAGAAGTTTCTACTACTTCACTTATTCACCTAAACTCAGCAATCCTTGTCCCTTTTTTTAAGTACTATAATTAGTAGTCTTAATTTTTATTGTAGGCTGAACCAGAAACAGATGAAGTTTATGCACAAATTACTCTGCTACCTGAACAAGATGTGAGTTTTCGACCCTGCACAATATAGTAGATTGGGAGTCCATATATTGCTAACTTAACTTATTTCTAAATCTTGCTGCTTGTTTAACTTTTTCTTGTGACACTTCTTGCTGTTTTATTTCCACTTGATCAGCAGAATGAGGTCAAAAGTCCAGATCCTCCACTACCAGAACCTCCAGAGTATACTGTCCATTCATTTTGCAAAACTCTTACTGCTTCTGACACAAGTACCCATGGCGGTTTCTCTGTTCTCCGGAGGCATGCTGATGATTGTTTGCCCCCACTGGTGAGCTAGAAATTCTGTTGCTTAAACTTTATGATTATAAAATTTCACTAGAAAGCAATATTGATTCTTTGTTCTTAATGGCTTTTAACGGACTATAATATTAAAATTTGCTGCAGGACATGTCCCAACAACCACCCTGGCAAGAATTGGTTGCTACTGATCTTCATGGCAATGAGTGGCATTTTCGTCACATATTTCGAGGTTAGGATTAATTTGAGCTACAGGGTACTAAATTTATTACTTGAAATTGAGCTTCATGTACAGTGAGCAGCGGAGTCCATCTCTCCATGTGTTCTTTTTACAATCCCTTGTTTCATATTAATGGCATGACATATAAGTAATTGGCACTTCACAAGTTTACAAGTCTATCTGTCCATGTGTTTTTTTTACAATCCCCTGTTTCATACTAATGGCATGTCATAAAATTAATTGGTACTTTACAAGTTTAAAATAATTGACAGACGACAAGTAATTGAAATGACTGGCGATTTTTAAAACAATTACCCCTTGTATTACTTTAATGTGTATAAAACATCAAAACAGGGCAGCCACGACGCCACTTGCTAACCACTGGGTGGAGTGTCTTTGTCAGTGCCAAAAAGTTGGTTGCTGGTGATGCTTTTATCTTCTTGAGGCAAGTTCTGTTAAACTTGTTAGATATGTTTTGTTAATATGGTGTTAATCCTCTAACAAACATTGTTGTACTCTTCCAGGGGAGAAAATGGGGAGCTACGTGTTGGAGTGAGGAGGCTGATGAGACAACTTAATAATATGCCATCTTCTGTCATATCTAGTCACAGCATGCATCTTGGTGTTCTTGCTACTGCATCTCATGCAATTGCAACTGGAACCCACTTCTCAGTTTATTACAAGCCAAGGTTTTTCTACAGTGCTATATATTATGGACAACTAATAAAATATCTTTATCCTATGCTGTTATCTTGATGCTTTGTTTGATCCATCATCTAAAACAATCCAAAACGCCAAATTTTCCTTGGTTGATACCTTTAGAGTTATAGTTTGATTTGGGCTTGTTGGTTTATTTTTTTTAATACCCGTCTGGAAATATTTTTAGATCTTTGCTGGCATTTCTATTTGTAAAGTTTGACTTTGACATGGTTGGAGAGAAGGAATTTTTTGCATCTAGATCTCTGAATCTTTCTGTAGAATATTCATCTTCATCATCATTGTTAAATATTCCAATAAGACAGATTTTGAGCATGATGTTCAAATTGTTTTCCCCCATTTACATTCAAAGAATCTGGGAGGCGATTGTAAATGAACTCATAACATGAAGCTTGTTATGTATATTTCTGCAGCTTTAGAATATTGATCTGATGTTTCTCGGGCTTGCTGAATGTGCTTTTTACTAAGATCCCCCCCTTTTTCTTTGTCTAGAACAAGCCGGTCTGAGTTCATTGTAAGTCTTAACAAATACCTTGAAGCTCAAAGCCAGAAACTCTCTGTTGGAATGAGGTTTAAAATGAGATTTGAGGGCGAGGAATCTCCTGAGAGAAGGTAATTGAGCTGTTGGCCTGTTAATATTTTTCTCTACAAACACGGTGAAAGTGAAAATGTCAATTTAATCTGATCATACAGGTTTAGTGGAACAATAGTTGGTGTTGGGGATAGTGCGACATCGAGATGGCTTGATTCTGAATGGAGATCACTAAAGGTGAAATATTTTGACCAGAGCTCTACTGTTGAACGGAAAATCTTTTACTTGCATTTTGTTTGATATTATAATTGAACCACGTCCCTGTATTTGGGCTTGAACTTGTTTTTATCCCTGTATTACAAATGTTAAAAGAGAGTTGAAGCAAGAAATCTCAATATTCCTCGTGTAAGCCTGGTTTTCTTTTACTGATTGTCTCATACTACGAACTTAATAACTATCCAGACCAAGCTTAGATATTTGTGTTGGTTGCTTATAAATTATATTTCCCTGGACGTAAGGCCTAACTTCTAAGAATTCATGTAGTCCAGGTCTAGGAAATAAGAATTGTGATTGTTCCGATCTTTGCAACAAACAAGAGCTTTCTGATGAGATTAGGATGATCGGGTTTCATATGTAAATAAGTAAAAGATGACTCCTAATTAAACTCACTTGGAGGCACTTAAAAGATTTGTCAATATCAAACAAACATGTGCTCTCTATGTCACTGTTAACCTGCTGTATTTGATTATTTTTCATCTTTCTACATTTTCAGTTGTTAGAATGATAATATGTGCAAATTCTTTTGATGTCAGGTTCAATGGGATGAGCCTTCATCAGTTCTCCGACCAGATACAGTTTCACCATGGGAATTAGAGCCGCTCGTGGCAGCTACCCCTTTGAACTCTCAACCTCCACAAAGAAATAAGCGGGCTCGAGTATTACCTACTCAAACAACAGATACCCCTACGCTTGGTACGTACCCTGTGGCTTACAGTTTACAGATTATGTTTTATTTGTATCTTCATGCGACTTTGTGCACACAGGATTGTGGAAGGCCCCTGTTGATCGTCCCTCCACCTTTGGATATTGTGATCCATTACGTGGCCAAGATCTCTTTTCATCACCCAAATTCTCTTCGGGTACTAATTCTAGCTCTGTCAGCCACTGTGATAATGATTCATTCCATCTGCCAACTTCCAAGTCTTTGTTTTGGTCTGAAGGTGCCACAGAGTCTATTTCCCCTGTTGTAAGCAAGGGTATTGTTGAAAAGAGACCGGGAAATGGCTACAGGTTATTTGGAATCGAGTTAGTTGATCACTCCAGTATAGAAGAGACACCAATGGTTGTGTCTAGTACTGTAGTAGATGACCTGTCACTTACATTGCATGTGGATTCTGACCAGCACTCAGAACCATTTAATGCCAATCAATCTGATCTTCCCTCAGTAAGTTTTAAGCCAGAAAAGTCGTGCCTCCAACCGCAACTTGAGTTGCACAGCAGGCAAATACGCAGTTGCACTAAGGTAATATTGATTTGGTTTCTTAATATTGTTATTGGGAATCAACTAGAGTGCCAGTATATATTATTGTCCAAGTTTACTTCCGCAGTTTTAAGAAATATCTAGAAATAAAATGTTTTGGTGAATGCAGCTTTAATTTTCTCTTTTGGTTAACATAGATGTATTATCACAAATTTGTAGCTATTATATATTAAAATTTATAACATATATGAATTTACTTGTTATCAGGTTCACATGCAAGGAATAGCTGTTGGAAGGGCAGTAGATTTAGCGCTGTTTAATAAATATGAGGATCTTCTCAGAAAACTGGAAGATATGTTTGACATTGAGGGAGAACTCTGTGGATCCGAGAAGAAGTGGCAGGTTGTTTACACTGATGACGAGGATGATATTATGATGGTGGGAGATGACCCTTGGCAGTTAAGTCTAGAAAACCTATTTTTTTTAGTCTTTATATGTCTATACCGTTTCAACCTGCCCATTATATTCCTCAGTTAAAATTGGAGTATTCATATTCCTGCTAGCAGTCAGGTTATAATTTGAAACGCTATTATGCAACTATACATACTGTAAGCTTACTTTTTAAGTGTATGATCATTGTCTAGTGCTCCCAATGGCATACAATAGTATCGTTCAGAAAAAAAGGTTAAATAAGATTTGCTACCTTGCTGGATTGCACATGTATTTAAAGGGGAAATCTAGTGTTGCAGAATTCTGGATTATATATACAATACTTTGTAAACACAATTGCAATATTTACTTGAAAGTCCAACTTTGTTGCTTGTGTTGTTTTCATCTCAATGTGACTATATGGATTAGTTGTAATTTCCCCTGGCTCTCTCTAAGACAGCGTCGTCTGTACGCCTTTTCTCTTCCACTGAGCGGAGGCCTTAACACAGACACACACAAAAACATGTAAATATATGTAAAATCTTTAACTATATCATATTTCTGGAGTTCCTTTGATTTTGAGTTAATCGATTCACGCGGTTCCAGTTTTTTGTTTGATATTCACGGCACAACATGAAGCGTGGTCGCTTTTTGATTCGAGGAAGGACGAGGTTTCTCTTGTTTTTGGTTTAGTTACTCAGATTTAGGGTTTTAGTTTGATGTTTTTGGTCTAGTGTTGCAGAATTCTGGATTATATATTTTATGTTTTATGTATTCTAGTTTTTTGGTGCTCGTATGTTCCCTGGATCTCCGAATAGCTTACATTATATTCATTTGGAATCGATTCAATGCTAGTGAGTCCTTCCACTAGCTTAAATTACAATATATCATGCCTCTTGAATGTTTGTTAAATTTTCTGATGTTTCACTGTATTTCATCAAGGGCTTCCATTGGGATACTTTTCCTTAATGTGATGTCCAGAATATTATGTTTTTTTTCCTCCTGCATGTAGAAGGAAAATTCTGAGTTGATGTTGTACCTCCATGTGAGGAGCGTTTTTTATTAATAAATTGGAATCATATTTTATGCTGAGCTCTTTTTTATTCTTACAGTGAGTTCTGCAACATGGTGAGGAAGATTTGTATCTACACAACTGAGGAGGCAAAGAGGCTCACACCCAAAATAAAGCCTACCATTGGTGAAGAAACTAGACCAGTCAAGACAGTTGCAGATTCTGACATTGGCACTGAGGAGCTGTCATCAAATATTGGTTCTGGTTGCTAAAGATTGCAGGTTTGATATTATTATCAAAGCATGACTGAGACTACATGGAGGTTGCTTAGTTTATATAGTATGTGGAGGAGTGGTGACACAAGGGATTGAACTATGTTGCCTTCCTTTTCTGGGTCCTCAATTGGTTGAAAGATATTATGTTGCTCTGCTTCTGTGTTTGATAAGCCAAGGGCCATCTTTGACAAACACCAAAAAGCGTTTCATGAGTTCCCTTGCTATCTATCTACAATGACAAGATTGTTCTGGTTAATGTGTTGCTTTTCGTTTTGTTTTCAGTCCCTTCAGCGATCAGCGATAGGCCCACCTTTTGTTTTTTGTAATGTGTGTTGAACAACTGTAACATTTTTTCAACTAGCAAATCTTGTGTGTTCTCAAGTAAAATTTGCAAAGTAGATGTAATATGGGACTAATAGGGTTTTAATCCTGCTGTTTTTGTTACTGAAAATCATTCAACAGCATGCATACTAGTAAAGTAGTAATGCTTCGGAGAACACGCTAAAAATATGGATCAGGCCTCTGGTAGTATCTGATTAAGTAAAGTTAGATTACTACGCAAATTAGTTACTAAACATGTCATTTCTTTTAAGGCTTTATACAACTCCAGCTATTCAAGTTTTTATGAAATTACTAATTAACCACCATACGAGTTTCTCGGCCCCAAGCCACCAGCATTCAAGCATGGCTTCTAGCCACCGCCATCCCCATCACCATCACTTGATAGCGGCATTGCAACAACACAAACATCATCAGTCCGTCCAGAATAACGCCGCCGCCGCCACATCTATAGTCATGCCGTCTATGATGACAACAGTTGATGCATCTGCACTACCTGCTGTAAACACACTGTGATTTAATCGTTCAAATAGTTATTGCTGCTTAGCGCTGGCTATAGTCATTTTTTATTATTTTATTAGTTGCTAAACAAATTATTGAATTTTATGAAAGTATTTGCATTATGTCCGAGTTAGAGAGGGAAATGAATAATACGTTCAGATCTTAGTTAATGATATTACATATCTTATTTAACGATGATACACATCTTCTAGACGTGTGTCTTCGCACGCCCCCAATTAATTTTTTGCTTTGACGTAACAGCCATTCGTCTAATATATATTATTGACAACCGACAACAAATGTGAATGAAATTGATATTTTTGGCTAAGCTTCTCAAAATTGGTACTTCTATTCCATCATTTGTCCAAAAAATATTAGGTATGTTACAGTATAGTGATTGCCATGCATGTGGTCAATGAATTAAATAGTAGGGTTATGATTTATAGGAGTAGAATTTGTGTATGCATTTAATGTTCTTGGCTTCTTGCAAATTCACATTGGCTATAAATAGCCACACTCGGTAATGAAGAAAGATGCACCCGAGCTTTCTTTCTATGCTCAGCTTCTTACCTCCTTCTGTTAAATTTAGTAGCTCTCCGGTTGTTCTTTTATAGCTAGGATATTACAACACGTTATCAGCACGAAGCCCTGCCGGAACTGACAAGGTATAATTTTATTTAAATGTACATATATATGAGTAGACGTGGTTACACCCTCTACTAATATTTTAACTACATATGGCCGGAGCACCGCCTATTTACGGTACCATATAATTTTGGGTAATACCGAAATATAGTGGGAACCTTGATTTATAAATTGTCTGCCTATCGGATAATAATTCTTTTGTGCCTAACTAACTTATCCAGGATTTTCCACTTAAATATATTATTGGTTGGAGATAACCTGTATACGCAGACGTCCGTATGGCGGGTGAAAATCCATTTGTCATTTTATATATAGATCTATTTATAATATCGATGATAATAATGATGTACACATTTATTATTGCTTACTTGTTAACGCACCAGATTCAGTAGGATTGTATGTAATATTTATATTGAAAATTTAAGTTAATAATTTTGGTGTTAAATTCAGATTAAAATGACAAATCTTACAAACTTGTCGTTCGTTGCATTGGACATTTCTGGGGAGAATTATCTATCGTGGGTACAAGATGTAAAGTTGCATTTGGGTTCAAAGAAATTAGGCAACACAATAAAGGCAGAAAACACATCCACAATTGAAGAAAATTTTACCTCTATTATTTTCCTTCGACACCACATGCATGAAGATCTAAAATCTGAGTACCTAGAAGTCGAGGATCCCTTTATTTTATGGGAAAATCTAAAGGATAGGTTCGATCATCAGAAACTAGTTTATCTACCTGCAGCTGAAAATGATTGGGCTAATCTAAGGGTTCAAGATTTTAAGAGTGTTCGGGCATATAGCTCAGCACTATTCAAAATAAGTTCTAGGCTCATTATGTGTGGTGAGATTGTTACTGAGAAAAGAAAGATCGACAAAATATTATCCACTTTTCATCCCAATAATATCAACTTAGCCGAGATGTACAGGGAGCGCAACTTTACCAAGTTTGGGGATCTCCTTTCAACCCTCCTTGTTGCCGAGCAGAATCATGAATTGGTGATTAAGAATCATCAATCCCGTCCAACGGGATCTGCCCCTTTACCAGAAGTAAATAACACGACATTCCAGCAGAATGTACGTGGAAAAGGGCATAGAGGTGGACGAGGCCATGGTCGCTACCGTGGACGAGGCCGTGGTCGTGGGCATTTTCGTCCTTATTATAGCTTTGGTCACCAGAAGTGGCAACCTGAAACACAGAGCAAAAGAAAGGCACCACAAGGAGGGAAAACTAACAATTTATGTCACAAGTGTGGAATGGAAGGGCATTGGTCACGTAATTGTTATATCCCACAACATCTTGTTGATTTATATCAGTCATCTAAAAGATCAAAAGGGAAAATGGTGGAAACCAATTTCGCCAACAACTTAGATGATTCTCTTATAATATCAACCGGGGGAATAAGCGTTAATGGTCCTAATGAGACTAACGAAACTCCCATGTGGGAGGCTGAGGATTAGTTTTCATAAAATTATTAGTAACCGGAGGAATGAGCATTAATGGTCCGAATTACTATAGTTACTAGTGCGTACTGTGTGCTTTATTTTATCTATGTAATGTGTTATGTTCTTATCAAATAAATCATGTTTCTTAATTATATACAGAATGGATTCTGAAGATATATGCATTGCTGATTGTGGTACAACTCATACGATTCTACAAAATAAAAAATACTTTACCCATATAACCAAAACTGAAGCTCAAGTTGGAACGATTTCTGGCGTATCTAATATAATCGAAGGTTTTGGAAAAGCTAGTTTCGTCTTACCTAATGGTACACACATACATATTCCAAATGCATTATTTTCTAGTAAGTCCACTAGAAATCTTCTTAGTTTTAAGGATATCAGATTTAACAATTTTCACATCGAAACCACTTCTGAGGCTGGTAAAGAATATCTCCTTATTACTTCTGCTAATTCTAGCAACAAGAAAATCTTAGAAAAGTTTTCGTCACTTTCCTCAGGATTATATATGATGAAAATCAGAACCATTGAGTCACACAATGTCATTGCTTCCAAACTCATAGATCCAAAATCATTTACCCTTTGGCATGAAAGATTAGGTCATCCTGGAGTCTCTATGATGCGTCGTATTATAGAGAATTCTACCGGACATCCTCTTAGAGATCTTAAAGTTCTTTCTAAAAATGACCTTCCATGTTCGGCATGTTCTTTAGGAAAATTGATTACTCGGCCATCTCCTACTAAAGTTAAGCTTGAAAGTCCAAGTTTTCTAGAAAGGATACAGGGCGACATATGTGGACCGATCCACCCATCATCTGGTCCATTTAGGTACTTCATGGTACTAATAGATGCCTCAACTAGATGGTCTCATGTTTGTCTTCTCTCAACTCGTAATGATGCTTTTGCAAAATTACTTGCCCAGATAATCAAGTTGCGAGCTCAATTCCCAGACCATTGTATTAAGTCAATTCGTTTAGATAATGCCGGTGAGTTCACATCTGCAACCTTTGTTGACTATTGCATGTCTGTAGGAATTTCAGTTGAGTACCCAGTTCCTCATGTACATACACAAAATGGGTTAGCCGAGTCCTTTATCAAAAGACTTCAACTTATTGCAAGACCGTTGTTATTGAAAGCCAAATTACCTACATCTATTTGGGGTCATGCAATACTTCATGCTGCTAATCTTATAAGGATTAGACCAACTGCCTATAATCAACATTCTCCACTACAGATGGTACTTGGTCAAATCCCTAATATTTCTCATTTCAAAATCTTCGGAAGTGCTGTATATGTACCGATTGCTCCACCACAGAGATCGAAGATGGGAGCTCAAAGAAGAATAGGTATCTATGTTGGTTTTGATTCAACATCTATAATTAGATATCTTGAACCACTAACTGGAGACTTATTTACTGCACGATACGCAGATTGTCATTTTGACGAATCTTTGTTTCCTCCCTTAGGGGGAGATAAACATGTGAATAAGGTTAATCCTGACATAACATGGAATGCATCGGGGTTACATTTTCTAGATCCACGTACCGGTAAATGCGAACTTGAAGTTAAAAGAATCATACATATGCAAAATATCGCAAACCAAATGCCTGACGCATTTAACGATTCTAGAAATATAATTAAATCTCATATACCTGCAGTAAATACTCCAGATAGAGTAGATATACCAATTCAAAAATCAAGTACAAATGAATTGGTTACAGATTCAAAGCCACGCCTGAAGCGTGGTAGACCGGTCGGTGCGAAAGATGTTGCACCAAGAAAAAGAAAGACAAAGAAAATTGCCCCTGAAGTGGCACATACTCCAGAAGAAGCAAATACCCCCGAAGTGGTATTATCTCCTGAAGAGATTCCCGTCCCTGAAGATTCGGGATTAAACAATCATGAAATTTCAATAAATTATGTGCATGATATGAAATTATGGGATCGAAGTAAAGCCATAATCGATGATGTATTTGTGTATTCAGCGGCATTGGATGTCGACATAAATTCTGATCCTGAACCACAAAGTGTGGATGAATGCCGTCAAAGAAAAGACTGGCTAAAATGGAAAGACGCAATTCAAACAGAATTAAATTTATTGCGCAAAAGAGAAGTATTTGGACCTGTTGTCCAAACACCAATCGGTGTGAACCCTGTTGGGAATAAATGGGTATTCATAAGAAAAAGAAATGAAAAGAATGAAATTGTGAGATATAAAGCCCGACTTGTAGCACAAGGGTTTTCTCAAAGGCCTGGCATTGATTATCATGAGACATACTCGCCAGTAATGGATGGAATTACTTTTCGTTTTATATTAGGTATGGCATCTAAAGAAAAATTAGAAACACGTCTTATGGACGTTGTTACTGCATACCTATATGGATCACTTGATAGTGATATTTTTATGAAAATCCCAGAAGGATTAAAAATGGATGAGTTCAAGAAACCTCGTCATATATACTCCATTAAACTTCAACGATCATTGTATGGATTGAAACAATCTGGTCGTATGTGGTATAACAGACTTAGTCGTTATTTACAAAAGAATGGGTATATTAGTAATCAAATTTGTCCATGTGTTTTTATCAAAAAATCACAATTTGGTTTTGTGATTATTGCTGTATATGTGGATGATTTAAACCTTGTAGGAACAGCTACAGAGGTTGATGAAGCTGTCATATATCTAAAGACAGAGTTTGAAATGAAAGATCTTGGGAAGACAAAATATTGTCTTGGTATACAAGTCGAGCACTTGTCATCAGGAATTTTCCTCCACCAATCTACATATACAGAAAAGGTTTTGAGCAGATTTTACATGGATAAATCTCATCCGTTGACTACTCCAATGGTGGTTAGATCTTTAGAACCAGATAAAGATCCATTTCGACCACGAGAAGATGATGAAAAAGTTCTTGGTCCTGAAATCCCATATCTTGGAGCAATTGGTACACTTATGTATCTTGCGAATAATACAAGGCCAGATATTGCCTTTGCTGTCAATTTATTGGCTAGATTTAGCTCTGCTCCGATGGCCAGATATTGGAATGGGATCAAGCATATATTTCGTTATCTTCGTGGAACCGTTGATTTTGGGTTATTCTTTCCAGAGAACTCGACATCTCAGTTGATTGGATATGCAGACGCTGGATATCTGTCAGATCCTTATTTTGGAAAATCACAAACTGGATATGTATTCACATATTACGGTACAGCCATTTCATGGAAATCCACGAAGCAAACTACAGTGGCAACCTCAACAAATCACTCAGAGCTAATTGCAATTCACGAAGCCAGTAGAGAATGTGTTTGGTTGCGATCTATTATCAAGAACATTCAAGAATCATGTGGATTGCCGGACATCACAAGAAGTCCTACTGTTATGTTTGAGGATAACACTGCATGCATTGATCAACTCAAAGAGGGATACATCAAAGGAGACAGGACGAAGCACATTTCACCAAAATTCTTCTATACTCATGAGCTTCAAAAGAATGGAGAAATTGATGTACAACAAATTCAATCATGTGACAACCTTGCAGATTTATTCACAAAATCATTACCAAATTCAACCTTTGCAAAGCTGCGACATAACATTGGAATGCGTCGACTCAAGAATATGCTGCAACAAAACTCCAGTGATTGATGTTTTTCTTCCAAGGGGAGATTGTACTCTTTTTCTTTCGTTAAAGTTTTTATCCCACTGGGTTTTTCTTTGACAAGGTTTTAACGAGGCAATTGATGATCCACACTATCATGACAATCAAAGGGGAGTGTTATAGTATAGTGATTGCCATGCATGTGGTCAATGAATCAAATAGTAGGGCTATGATTTATAGGAGTAGAATTTGTGTATGCATTTAATGTTCTTGGCTTCTTGCAAATTCACATTGGCTATAAATAGCCACACTCGGTAATGAAGAAAGATGCACCCGAGCTTTCTTTCTATGCTCAGCTTCTTACCTCCTTCTGTTAAATTTAGTAGCTCTCCGGTTGTTCTTTTATAGCTAGGATATTACAACAAGGTAAACAAATAAATAACTTTTTTTAAAAGAAACAAAGTTTTATCAAATTGTGGATAACTCAAATATTCTATGTCCTCCCAGTCCATCGGACCTCACTGTGCAGACTCAAGAGATAAGCCCACATATATACTAAATTTAGGTTTATATTACTATTCCCTGTTTTTTCTTGTCAATCACTATTCCCTAAATTACTATCTGGCTATCCCCTTTTACGGAGTAAAACATGACCATGAGAAGGACTAATATAACACTCCTGCATGAAAGTTTAATCATGAAAATTCTGTCCTGTTTTTTGTTCCGCCAAAGTTCATAATGAGATGTCGCTGCGTCTGCAAAACCTGGGACAGTCTAATCACTCTACTTGATTTTTCGAAATTTTATTCCTCCGTGTAGGAACGCCCCTACTCGATGACTTCAATACTGGACTATGACTACTGGAAGATTGTCTCGTTAGAAAATGTGGGTATTACATCTCACATTGTCGGTCATTTTGAGCCGCGCTTGAGTGATTGATTGTTGCGTGTGTGCAGTGACACTAGAAATGTATTCTCATTCACGAGAGTTTTCCGAGGCAATTTGAATCACTCAAAATGATGAGTGAGATATAATTATTCAAAGATGGTCCCTTAAGAGTTAAAAATATTTTACAAAACCTTAAGTTCCACGTTGGAAAGAAAAAGAGATTTTCTTAGATTTATATAGCAACACACATATGTAGTGTTCACTTGTGTTGTCTATTTGTTGCTCCATCACCTACGCGGGCGTGCATGGGTGCAAATTGTGGGCTTTCGAGGGCAAGCTCGAATCCGAGGCTTGCGAAGCCTTCGAACTTGCCCGCGTGTGCGACGTGCGGACACGAATGTAGCAGAAAATTGGCCCGAATAACGCTGGACTAATTTTGCTGATTTTTATTTTCCTCGGGGTCTGAACTCAAATAAATTGACTTACATTTTTTATTTTTTGTCGGTCGAATTAATTAATTAATTATAATTGATTGACCACCGACCTACCAACCTAATTAATTAACGCGTTTTAATTAATTATGATAATTGTGTAGCGCACAAGTTTTTCCTCGCTATATAAACACCTCTAGGGCGTTAGGGTTAAATATACAAAATAGACGGTCGTTTCTAAACACGTACCCTCTAATCTGTGACAGTTTCTTGCTCGTTTTCAAACTCGCTGATAAGGCCGACCTTCGGTGTCACCACTGTAATCCGTTTTATCCTGGGAGGCTTTTCGCTTGCACAATACCTCTAGGGCGTTAAGGTTAAATATATAAAATACACAGCCGTTTCTAAACACCTACCCTCTAATCTGTGATAGTTTCTTGCTCGTTTTCAAACTCGCTGATAGGGCCGACCTTCGGTGTCGCCACTGTAATCCGTTTTATTCTGGGAGGCTTTTCGCTCGCACAATACGGTGAGGGCTAATTAGCTTTAAGGAGACAGTTCCGCACTGGACTCGGATTATTCTATCCTTCGCCATACACTTTATGTCTCCGTTCTTTTTCTGTTATTCGATTATCGCTTTTACACGCTCACATCTATACTTATATTTGTTTTTTACACAGATCTTCGGTAACATGTCTTTGTGTTATTACAAAGCACGCAGAGAACTTGGAGTTGTGGGTTATGAATGAATATGGTAATGTAAATTCATGGAATCAAAAGTTTGCAATAGCAAAGGGATTGGGTAATCACCCTTTTGGGGGATTTGAGACTCTAACATCTGCCAAATGGGGAAGTAGTAATCACCCATAATCGCGGAGCTATAATTTATGATCCAAATACAGGGAAACCACAGATTTATCAATCTTGGTTCAAAGAGCTTGAATCAGTATCATATAGTGTTACAGGAAACTTCTACTAATCAACACAATCAACTAATACTTGTTACTATTGTAACTTTACCACAGATAGAACACACACTAATAATCAAGAACTGATAAAAACAGAGAGATATAGAAATATAGAGGGAAAGATCAAATAGAGAGAAAGATCACAGAGAGACTAGAGAAAGAGATTTGAGAAAAGTTTGTTATTATTCATAATTTTTCTATATCTGAATTGTCTCCTTTATACAATCTGTAACAGACTTAACAAGTTTTGGCGCCTAAAATATAAAGAAGGGCATTTAATAGAATGCCCTTATCATATATTCCCCCTTGTAAGAGACTTGTCCTCAAGTCTGTTATGAAATAGAAAAATCTGGAAATTTTTCAACAAAAATAGTAGCCACCTCCCAACTTGCTTCATGAGTGGCACAACCTTCCCACTGCACCAGAAACTGCACCTGAACTGCATTATTGTCCTTGACAACCCTCCTATCCAATATAACCGCAGGGATCAACTCCTTTCCAGCAGGTGCCACCTTCAACCATTCTGGCATTTGAATCATCACAGGAGGTTCTCCATAGTATGCCTTCATTTGAGAGACATGAAACACATTATGCACCTTAGCATCTGCCGGTAATTGTACTCGATAAGCCACTTTTCCAATTATTTCAATAATTCTGAAAGGACCATAGTACTTGAAAACTAGATTCTGATTTTCTCTATTATGAACAGAAATTTGCCTATATGGTTGTAATTTCAACCATATCCAATCCCCCATCTGAAAGCTTCTATCACTCCTATGTTTATCAGCTTGTTGTTTCATCCTTTGCTGAGCCCTATTTAATTGTTTCCTCAACTCAGCAATCATGTTTTCTCGTTTCTGCATACTCCTATCCACCATGTCCACTGAACACTCACCAGCTAAGTAAGGTAAATGTAATGGAGGAGGTTGATTATAAACTATTTCATAAGGTGTCAACTGTGTAACAGAATGAAAGTGTGTATTAAACCACCATTCTGCAAGAGGTAACCAATTAGACCATTCTTTAGGAAAATTTCCAGACATACATCTTAAGTAAGTTTCAACACACCTATTGACCACTTCAGTCTGTCCATCAGTTTGTGGATGGTATGCTGAAGATAATTTCAAATCAGTACCATGTAGCATAAACAACCCTTTCCAAAACTTGCTTAAAAAAATAGCATCTCTGTCAATAACAATAGATCTAGGCCACCCGTGTAATTTAAAAACATTGTCAAGATAGGCCTGTGCAACTTGAACAGCAGTGAATGGATGACTAAGTGGAATAAAATGGGCATACTTACTTAGTCTATCTACCACCACAAAGATGACCTCCTTACCATTAGATCTTGGTAAACCAATAATGAAATCCATAGATACATCCACCCATACCTCTTCAGGAATAGCCAAAGGTTGCAATAATCCTGGATTTGCACTTGTATCATATTTGGAAACTTGACAAGTTTTGTAATGTCTGACAAAAAATCTGATATCATTTGTCATACCAGACCAAAAAAACAAAGATTTCATTCTTTTACATGTAATATCCCTTCCAGCATGTCCACCCTCAGGAGAAGCATGATGCCATTGTATTAGCAGCCTTTTAAGCTCTGAATCAGGTCCTACAACAATCCTGCCATGTTTTCTCAACAGTCCATTTTTAAATTGTAAATTCCCATGTTGTTGACCTTGCCCTAACTGTTCCAATGCATTCACTAAATTTGAATCCAATTGATAACTTTCCAGAATCTTAGTATGCAAATCAGAGTTCACTACAGACAAAGCCATGCATAAAACCTCAGATCCTTGTACCCTTGACAGAGCATCTGCTGCTATATTTTCCTTCCCTCCTTTATAATGAATTTCATAATCAAACCCCATCAGTTTAGACAACCAAAAATGCTAAAAGGGGGTAGAAATTCTCTGTTGAAGTAACCACTTTAAACTTTTCTGATCAGTTTTAATAATAAAATGATTACTAGTCAAATACTGTTCCCACTTCTGGACAACACACACTATAGCTAACAGTTCCTTTTCATAAACAGATAATCTCTCCCACTTCGGACCTAGTGATTTACTGATAAAAGCAAGAGGATGATTATCTTGCATTAAAACAGCCCCTATACCTTTTTGTGAAGCATCTATTTCCACTATAAAAGCCTTATTAAAATCCGGCAAGGTTAAAACAGGAGATGTACTTAAAGCAGTCTTCAGTTTATCAAATGATACTTGTGCTTCCTTAGACCAAAGAAAGGCACCTTGTTTCAACAAATCTGTCAGGTCTTTACTAATAATAGCATAGTCCTTGATAAACTTCCGATAATAGCCAGCTAATCCCAAGAAACTTCTCAACTCTTTAACTCCTTTAGGAACGGGCCAATTAGAAATTGCTTGGATTTTTCTGGGATCTGTTTCAACACCTTCTGCAGAAATAAAGTGACCCAAGTACTCTATCTTGCTCATAACAAAACTGCACTTACTTTCCTTAGCAAACAGTAGATTGGACCTCATTAGATCAAATACTTCAGCCAAATGTATCCAGTGTTCAGCTTTAGTTCTACTGTAGATCAAAATATCATCAAAGAAGACTAAAACTGATTTCCTCAGAAAAGGTTTAAAAATTGAATTCATCCAGCTTTGAAAGGTTGCTGGTGCATTTGTAAGACCAAATGGCATGACCAAGAACTCGTAATGACCATTATGAGTTTTGAAAGCTGTCTTAAAAACATCATCTCCATGCATTCTTAATTGATGATAACCTGCTCTTAAATCCAGCTTACTAAACACAGTAGCTCCTGATAATTCATCAATCAATTCATCTACTACAGGGATTGGAAATTTATCTTTTACAGTGTTCTTGTTTAACTCCCTGTAATCTACACATAATCTCCAAGAACCATCTTTCTTCCCCACTAACACTACAGGAGATGCAAATGGACTTGCACTGTTCTGAATGATTCCTTTCTGAAGCATCTCCTCAATAATCTGTTCTATCAAGTCTCTCTGCTTTAATGGATACCTGTAAGGCCTAATGCTGGTTGGATTTGCCCCATGTTGCAATGGAATCCTATGATCAAATATTCCTCTTGAAGGAGGCAGACCATCTGGTTCTTTGAAAACATCAGCATAAGTTTCCTTCAAGTATTCTAGTTCAGAGTCTGTATTTGATTTAGCATTTTTCTCTGTAGCTTAAATCTCGGATAATTCTATAGTCTGAAACTGAAATTTCGGATCATCAACCTTTTTTAATTGCAACATACATAGCTGTGATGCTACCTTCAATAGTTTCATTGAAGGTTCACCTTTAAGGAATTTCATTTTCTGAGGTGTGATTCCTGACAGTCTAATCGAACTCCCTTTAAAAACAAATTCCATCACCAATTGCTTAAAATCCCATTTGACTGTTCCCAAAGTACTCAACCACTGAACTCCCAGTACCATATCACAACTTCCTAAAGCAATTAACAGCACATCGGCAACAAATTTCTGATTCTTGAAGGACCAACTAAATCCTTTAACCATATGTTGACAATTTATCTGATTACCATCTGCTACTACCACAGATTGTGCCTTAATGTCACTAATTACACAACCCAATTTCTTTGCTGTTTCTATATCTAGAAAATTATGCGTACTACCAGAATCCACCAACACATACAAAGGATTCCCCTGCACCATTCCTTTGACCCTCATAGTAGAAAATCCCTGATTACCAGACAAAGCACTAACTGAAATGCAAGGTTCAGTAAACTCCAAATCATCCTCACCATGTTCATCATTCTCACTCACTTCTTGTAAACAACTAGGAATCTCAACTGTGAACAATTGCTTTTCCCTAAAAGAACATTTATGCCCTCTTTCATACTTTTGATCACAGTAATAACATAGGCCCTTGGCCATCTTCTCAGCTCTAATCTCAGCAGGAATGAATTTAAAGATTTTAGGTTTGTCATTTGTATTGGCAGGTTGCAAAGGTTTAATCTGAGGAGTAGGCAACCATGGTGGTTTACTAGCATTAGGATGAGTTACCAGAGAAGTATTCACTGAATACAATTGATAATTTTGATAGGTGGAAGACTTCACAAATTTCCGATTATTAACCAACAAAGACTCTTCTTGCAATCTAGCATATCTGATAGCTTCTGTAACATTAACCGATTTAAAGGCTTTAACAAAGGGCTTAACAGCTGGTTTTAGTCCCCCAATAAAGCTCTCCAAGAAATAAGTGTCAGACAATATGTGATTATATTGCTCCATCAAAGATCTCAGATTATCAAACTCATCGATGTAGTTCTCAATAGTATCATTCTGTTGTAGCCTATTAAACTTTTCCACTACATTATATCCTAATTCATCCTTGAATCTTGCACTTAGATTAATCACAAAATCACTCCATTCAACTTGCCTTCTAATTGACAAGTAATTAGAAACCCAGACTTCAGCCTTATCACACATATACAAAGAAGCTAAATCAACCTTCTGATCTTCTGGAATCTTACAAAGTGTAAAGTATTTGACACACTTTTTAATCCAATTCCGCACATTAGATCCATCAAATTTAGGAAATTCCAAATTGGGTGTAAAACCTAAAGATCGAGTATTAGAATTACCTCCATTGAAATTGTTGCCATCGATTCTATGAAACTGTGATCCATTATTATCATGTTAGGTCACACACACTGTAGAGGGGGTGAATACAGTGTATAATACTATCAAATCGAACTTTAATATCTTAAGTAACAGAAAACAAACTTTATTGAAACAATAAACTCTGTTACAGTATGGAACTGTTACCTCTCAGTGATGAACAAATATCATGAGAGCTGCTAGGGTTACAATGAATAATCTTCTCGAATATGATAACACTTATAGTGTAAACCCTATGTCTGTGTTTATATACTACACAGTTACAAGATAATCGCTAATTGATATGGAATATAATTCTGCTTCCTAAAATATATCAATCAGATATCTTTTCTTTCAAGTATTCCATTCTTCACGGAACTCCTTCTTCATGCATATCTCTTCTTATGTTTATCTCGATCTTCTTTCCTTTAATCAGCTACTTTCCTTATCTAATCGTCCTTCAGCACTTAAGTTCTGATATCCAACTTCTGATGATTATCTCCTGATAATATAAGTACTGATATCCTTAAGTCCTGACTTCCAGTATAAGTACTGATTCCCAGTTAAGTACTGATTTGTCCTATTAAGTAAGATCTGAAAACTAAACATAAATCATATTAGCCATGACATTATCAAATATATCTAACAATCTCCCCCAACTTGTAAATTAGCATAATATAGAAGTTTAACAGATATTTGATGATGTCAAAAACATTAAGTACAAATGCATGAAAATTAGACTAGATAACTACAACTTATAGTCCTTAAAGCTTTACCAATATTTAACTTCTGATAACAACTTCTGTCTGTACAAATATCATAATTTAATCAGTTGTAGATCTTTGACTTGGCTTCATCTTCTGATCTCTCTGATGTCAGGAGTTGTTCTGAGATAGTTCTTCAACAAACATCTCTCAGCATATCTAAGTTCATCAATCATTCTCCTTTTGGCATCTTTAAGCTCTGCAGTATCTTCACTAATTTGAAAGATTGCAGCCCTGAGATCATTAATCTTTGCTTTTCTTATATCCTGATCCAGTTTGATCAAATAAGCTTTATCAGACTCAAGATTGAATTCCACAGCCCTGTACCCTAGAAAGGTAGTTATAATTTGAGCAGAATTGGGCTTCATTTCAACTATATCACCCTTGTAATCTCTGTACTTTGGAACATATGTGCTGTCAGACTTAACAGAATAAAGCCTTTTCTGTCTCTGAATCTGATCCTTCAAATAGTTTGCAGCAGTTCCTGTCAATCTGTCATCCACTTGAAGTAAGAATAGTACATGCTCCAATTCTTCAAAATACTTCAATGGAATGGCATTTTGCCTTATATGATAAACCCTACCATCTGTCATGAAATACAACAAGATGTATTCTTTCAAGTAGGTATGGTAAACCATTTGTACAGATTCCAGTTGATTCAATCTCTCAGGAGTTGCTCCAATACCTGGTTCACTCAAGAAAGTTGGATCATTGGTAGTGTTATGTATTCTTCTTTCATCAGCACTTCCCAATCCAGTTTTATCTCTTGCTTCCTTTCCAGTAACTACTCTAGCTTCAAAACCACTTGCAGTAGTCTTCAAAGGTTGAGTCTGTTTTGCTTTAGTGAATCCTGGTAGGAGTGTCTTTGGTCTATCTTATGATATCAAGTTAACTTGAGCTATGTCAGAGGTTACTTGCTTCTTCTGAATATCAGAACTTAGAGTTTCTTGACTCTGAACAACTTGAGCCATGTCAGAGGTTGTTTTAAGAACTTTTCTTGAAGTCAGAGCAAGATCATCCTTTTCATCAGTAATTTCTTCATCCTCAGGAGGCACATAAACCTTGATAGGTTCACCAACCTTTTCTTTACCCTTGGATCTTGGATCTATCTGCGGTTGTGATTTAGCCAATATTGCTTCAGTATGTGTCCTTTCTTTGATCACAATGCCTTTGAGTTTTGGAAGTGGCTTTTTACCAGAAGCTTCAGATTTAGATGTGACTTTCTCTGATTTAAGTCTGGCTTCTTCTTCCATTAAACTTTCCAAGTCCATTCCTGGATTTTCCTGAAGAAATAACTGTCTTGACATTTCCTCATCAAGATCTAAAAGTTCATCAGAACTTATCCTTTTACCAGTAGCAAAACTTATTCTTTTCCCAGTATCAGAACTTGTCCTGTGACTTGTGATTTCAGCTTTTCTTGATGTGAATCCTCTACCTTGACTATGACCTCTACCCGTTTCAGAGTTTCCTTGATCATCCTTTTCATCATCCTTCCCTTTCAGTGTCTTGTCAGTCTTGCATTTGGACTTAATTACTTTCTCCCCATTTTTGGCATCAGCAGGTAGTAGAAGAGAGACAAGCAATTCCACTGAGGCTTGGATTTCATTAAGTTGTGACTGCTGAGAAGCTTGATTTTTCAGAATATCATCAATCTGAGCTTGTTGATTATCTTGAGTCTTCTCAATATAAGCAATCCTGTCAAAGGTAGGTTGGAAGAACTTTTTCTTATCAATCTTGTGAACTTGTTCTTGCTTCATTAGTTCTTCCCTTAAGAGATGTAACTCTACATGAGTATTTGAATGAAGACCTTGTAAATGTTTAGTACTCAATGCAGTGACTCTAAGCTGTGTTTTGAAATTATCAGTATTTAACATCTCATCAGCTTTTGTCAATTGCTCAGCCAGATTCTGTGCAGTTGGAACACAGGTGACTGAGTTCCATTCCTTAGTCCACTCCTGTCCTGCAGTAGTTTCACTCCAAGGCACTGGTGCTTCTCTGGTAACAAACTTCTTAACAAGTTCAGACTTAAGAATAGTCTGTTGAGGAGCATGTCCTGAAGGACCTGCTTCATCAGCAGCTGCAGTTAGAGCAGCATCACCAGTATCTCCAGCATTTGCAATATCAGAACTGACAAAATCAGTATCCTATGATAAAATAACAGTGTGAGTGGCAATGGAGGCTTCAGCATCCTCTAATTGCGGATCTGGTTCTAAGTTCTGATCAACAGCCATATCCTGATGCTCACCTAAAGTCTGATCATCAGCATCTAGATGCAGAGAAGGTGTTGTAGATAACTCTGGAGTTTGAACAACATCAGTAACAGGTGTTGTTGAAGGATTAGTTGTTGTTGGAGCTTCGAAGAGAATTACCTCAGGCACAACCAAGTTTGGAACATCAATATCAGCACTTGTGCCTGGATCAACAGGAGATACAGAGGATGTGTTAACCTTTTCAGAAACAGCTTCCTTAGATGGAGTTGATGGAGAAGAAGTAACTTTAGCAAATTCCTTTTCTTGTGAGATCAGAGATTCCTGATCCCCTTCCTTAGCTGCTTCCTCTTCATCATCTGAAACTGGCCTATTTGCCCTCTGTTTCTTGTATCTCTTTATAGATTTGGATTCTTTGGGAGTTTCAGGAACTGTCATTCTTCTAAGCCTCTTGAGAAGCCTAGATCCCCCAATTCCAGAATCCTTCTGAGAAGTCTCTTTCTCAGCTTCACTAACAACAGGTTCTGAAGAAGGAACCTGTTCCTCAGTATCAGATTCATCTCTCAAAGCAATCCTCCTTCTCTTTTGAGGTGTTTGAGGAACAGTCTTTGTCCTCTTAGGTTTGGAAGAGAAAGGCTTCACAGTAGGTGCTGAGGATGAGGGTTGAACAGTCTGTGAAGTGGAGAGATAGGATTTGATATATTGCCTGAGGGTTGGTTGAGTAGAATGAGTGGTAGGTGCTGATTGTTGTGGTGTTTGGGTGGTTGTTGTTGGTTGGACATCAGAATAAACAGATCTATAAGTATCAGGATCAGCATTTACTAAGATCTATTTTACAGACTGAGAAATCTGTAAAGGCCTAACCACTGATTCCTTAGTGTTAGCATTTATCAGGTCATTAAAATAGCATTTTGTAACCTTAAAAGGTGGAGTTGTGGAACTGACTAATTGAGGTTCATCAGTACAAAAATTATATATAAGTTGACAGAATCTAGCAAAGTAAACAACATTCCCTTCCTCTATCATCCTATCCCCAATAAAACCAATTATAGCAGTTGCAAAATCAAAATGAGTTTGGTTTATAACAGCATACCCGATGTGCTGACTCATAATTGGGATATCATCAAAATTCGAACACTTGTTTCCAAAAGCTTTAGTGATGCAGTCAAAGAAGAAGCTCCATTCTCTTCTGATATGAGCCCGTTTCAACTGCCCAAGTTTTTCCAAACTCTGTTCATACCCCAAAGTGGCCATTAACTCCTGAAGAGCGGATTCCTCTGGAATTGAAAAAGTACATCCTTCTGGGAGATGTAGAATCCTGCGTATTGTACCAGGAGTAACTGCATATGAAGAATCACCCACTTCGAAAACAATACTAGGAGTGCCATGTGTACCACCATTATCAAAGTGCCCAGTCCGCCAAAACGTCAGAACTTGTTGGCTCGAAAAGACTGAAGGTTGGGTCAATGCATACCCAATCTCACTGTGTGCAAGAAGATCTTGCACAAAATACAATTCAGATGGAGCTTCAGCATGATCAAGAATTGCAGCATAGTTGTTTGGAACAAATTTAGCTCCATCAATGATTAAATCCTTAGGTGCCATGTGAAAAAATTAGATTTAAAAGTGCCTGTTAGGTGTTTGATAAAATGTCTGTATGAAAAACCAACGTTAGAAGAAGAAGGAGAGTAAAAACAAGTAGAGAGAAAAATTATGAAGGGAAATAAAAGATTAAAAAAAAACTTCTCTCTTTCTTACTTATACTCTGAAAAAAAATGTTACCGTTGGACACTGTCAGACATGCAGTAATAACGGATAGTTACTGGTCTCGAGAAAACAGTAATCATTACTTACCCACTTGCCGTTTTTCAAGGAAAAACCGTTCCACTTACCCAGATATTCCATTAATCAAGGTGAAACAGTTTTAATTCAAAATTGAAACCGTTCCCACTTATTTAACTATTTTTCACTGCAACATTAATATTCTGAAAATAAATCAAGTGAAAATGACCAAGATAAATCAGATGAGTAAGTACTGATAAAGTAAAATCAGAACTTAAATTAAAACAAAATTTATATGGGCATCAGAATATGAATATTTATTAGGATTTATCAATGCATTACAAAATAACTTACAGACAAAATCTTGAAACAAAAAAAAAATCATTAATATATCAAGTGAATACATTCATGAAATTTAAATTACATCAGAATTTATACAAGATTTCCCTAAGCTGCTAAACCTAACATCAACAGCCTTAGTCCTAGCTCAAGAAGCAGGGCAAGGCTGACGATGAAGAAAAACAGGAAGAAGAAAATAAATCATTTCTTCTTCCTACTCTCGACAAACAGAATGGCGAGTCTAATGATTCGCTCTTGCTGGCGGAGAGCTTCCAGCCTTTCCTCCTCCAATCGCTCCAGATGGCGATGGTAGTCCATATAGAAGAACATGAGGTGGGTGAGTACCTCCTGTGGGACAGAGTCCCATATCTCATCAGGAATGGCAGTGACGTGCCATTCCTGCTGCCAATCGGCACAGCTTAGCTCCATATTGAAGGTTTCGTAGTTCAAAAACATGTTGTATCTGACCATGGCATTTTTGAAAGAAAAAAGTATGAAGGTAAGGTGAGGTTGGGAGAAAATATTTGATGGGAAGGCTGATGTGAAGTGGTTGCTTATATAGGCAAGAGAATGCCAGGAGACGCAAAGGAATTTAATGCTGACAGGTAGAATTAATTCTACCTCGTCTCCCCAGACTTGGAAAAAGAAAAACATTCATTGGAAAGAGAAAACATGGTTTAATGCGCACAAGAAGCAAGTAAAAGTTGACTGTTCAAGTACGAATACCATTAACCCTAACCATAGTGACTATTAATCTTCCACTTCAACATATTCTAGTTTGAACCGAGACTGTTATCAAATTTTATCCACAGATAAGTCAAGTAAAGATTTAGAATGTAATATCAGAACTTAGACTTATATCAGAACTTAACGGTCATCAGAACATAATTTCTTAACTCGAAAAAAAAATGCCTATCTTAGTAAGTCCTCATACAAGTTCTGAGTTATATTCTTCAGAACTTAATCATCAGAACATGTAATCATAACTTATCCTCAGAGTTTGTGCAAAGTGACACAATGACTGTTTATCTAAACCAACATAGACCACCACAGTAATTTTCATCATTCATATGTAGTGATTAGTATGTGCATTAAGCTAAATGTCAGACAAAGAGTAAAGTCTAATTCACTTCAGTACATCTTAGAAATAAGGCATAACTAAAACTTTTCTAAAGAGCTGTCATTATTCTGTAACCTACTGTTGAATGAGTTCATGCTTGAGTCCACCTCAACTATTTTGTGCTAATTTTGTGCATCTTTTTAAATTTCATTTCACAGTGGCTTCTCAGTGTAAGTGAGTCACGACTGCTTATCAGAATTTATGCTATTATCAGAGTATTTCTCCAGTAATCATAGAGTGTGAAAAGTCACCAAGAAAATATTTTGCTTTTCTAATGCATATTTACTTAATACCAGTAATGCACTTGGGTCGTCCCTTCCACATTTCTACTCTAGATCTCAAAGGAGTACCTGATTTTATTCTTTGATCCTTTTGCTTTTTCTTTTGATAAGTGAGGTTTATCAGCACTTAGTGCATTCAACAGATTTACTAGTATCAGAACTTAACAGATGAGTAGCATTATTCTAATTTGTGACTTAGTAATAAGATAAAAAAAGTAAACTCAACTAAGCTCAATTATCAGAATTTGCTTGTGTCAATAGATTTCCACAGAAATAATTACTTCTTACATGGGATCATTTATTTATTGAAGACTACTAGGTCAGCATCTAGCACAGTTATTCTCATAGGATTGAATAGTTACTTAAACAGACATATCACTTATCAGAGTTTAGAAACATATATCAGACAACAGTCAATACTTAAACACATTTGTCAATTAAACACAGAATACACAAAGAGATTAAATTCTGTAAATACTGATCATAAGGTCTGATATAACAGAACAAGACTAAGCAGATTTAGAGAAAGAACCTGAAACCATTCCAAGTTCATTTACCAATCTTGTAAAAGTGGCTTCACACAATGGTTTTGTGAAGATATCTGCTAGTTGTTGATCTGTTGGAACAAAGTGCAATTCCACTGTACCTTCATCCACATGTTCCCTTATGAAGTGGTACCTGATGCTGATGTGCTTTGTCATAGAGTGTTGAACTGGATTACCTGTCATAGCAATAGCACTTTGATTATCACAGTAAATAGGGATTTTGAAATATGTTAACCCATAATCCAGTAACTGATTCTTCATCCAAAGAATCTGTGCACAACAGTTTCCTGCAGTAATATACTCTGCTTCTGCAGTTGATGTAGAAATTGACTTTTGTTTCTTGCTGAACCAAGAAACCAATCTGCCTCCAAGAAATTGGCAGCTTCCACTTGTGCTTTTCCTGTCAATTTTGCAACCTGCAAAATCTGCATCTGAGTAACCTATTAGTTTAAAATCTGATTCTCTAGGATACCACAATCCCATATCAGCTGTTCCTTTAAGATACTTAAAAATTCTTTTCACAGCTGTTAAGTGAGGTTCTCTTGGATCTGCTTGAAATCTTGCACAAAGACAGGTAGCATACATGATATCAGGTCTACTAGCAGTTAGATAAAGTAGAGAGCCAATCATACCTCTGTAATCAGTAATATCTACTGATTTACCAGTATCCTTATCCAGTTTTGTTACAGTGGCCATGGGAGTGGATGCACTTGAACAATCTTGCATTCCAAATTTCTTCAGCAAGTTTCTGGTGTACTTAGTTTGACAAATAAAAGTGCCTTCTTCATTCTGCTTGACTTGAAGGCCCAGAAAATAGCTAAGTTCCCCCATCATACTCATCTGATACCTTGACTGCATCAGTTTGGCAAACTTCTTGCAAAGTCTGTCATTTGTAGACCCAAAAATGATATCATCAACATAAATCTGGACCAGAAGTAAGTCCTTTCCATGGTTGAGGTAGAACAGTGTTTTGTCTATTGTTCCTCTGTTGAATCCACTTTCCAGAAGAAACTGAGCTAAAGTCTCATACCATGCTCTAGGAGCTTGCTTAAGTCCATAAAGTGCTTTATCAAGCCTGTAGACATAATCTGGATGTTTGGAGTCTACAAAGCCTGGAGGTTGTTCAACATATACTTCCTCCTCCAATTCTCCATTGAGAAAAGCACTTTTCACATCCATTTGAAAGACGGTAAACTTTTTGTGAGCAGCATAAGCCAAAAATATCCTTATGGCTTCTAACCTAGCAACTGGTGCAAATATTTCATCACAATCAATTCCCTCCAGTTGAGAATATCCTTTTGCAACCAGCCCTTATTCCTTGTAATTATGCCATCACTGTCAGTTTTGTTTCTGAATACCCATTTTGTACCAACAACAGATCTATTCTTTAATCTTGGCACTAGGGTCCAGACTTTGTTTCTTTCAAATTCATTTAACTTTTCCTGCATTGCTTGCACCCAATCAGCATCTTGAAGAGCTTCTTCCACTTTCTTTGGCTCAGTCTGAGAGAGAAAATAATTGTAAAGACATTCGTTTGAAGTACATGTTCTAGTTCTAACACCTGCATCAGGATTTCCAATTATCAAATCAGGTGTATGTGATTTTGTCCACTTCCTTGCAGATGGAAGGTTTTCTATAGAACTGGATGCTCCCCCATGATCCATGCTGTCTTCATTTTCATTTTCTGATGCTCCCCCTGAAACTATGCTCTCTGAGTTGGATTCTTCAGAATTTAGATTTTCAGCACTGTTAGAACTTGGCTTATCAGAACTTGACGAATCAGAACTTGAAGATCCAGACGTATGTTCTGATGTTTCTTGAGATGTGGTAAGATCTTGAGTATGCTCCCCCTGCTCAGGTGCATCTTCCTTTGGCGTAGTCACCACAGTTTCAATAATATCAGAGTTTAATCCATCAGTATTTACAGCATCAGGACTTAGACTGTCAGGATTTTCAGTATCAGAATTTGAGTCTTCATTTTCAAATCTCAGCTGATCATGGTCAATAAAATCTTCAAGACCAGTAATCTTCTTGTCATCAAATGAGACATTGATAGATTCCATGACCACTTTTGTTCTCAAATTATAGACTCTGAAGGCTTTTGTGGAAAGTGGATATCCAACAAAGATTCCTTCATCAGCTTTTAGATCATACTTGGATAGCTGTTCAGGATGAGTCTTGAGAACAAAACACTTGCATCCAAATATATGAAAGTACTTCAGATTTGGCTTCTTTTTCTTCACCATCTCATATGGGGTTTTTCCTTGCTTGTTAATGAGTGATGCATTTTGAGTAAAACAAGCAGTCTGCACAGCTTCAGCCCAGAAATAGGTTGGAAGCTTTGCTTCTTCAAGCATTGTACGTGCAGCTTCAATGAGAGTTCTATTCTTCCTTTCAACAACTCCATTTTGCTGTGGAGTTCCAAGAGCAGAAAATTCCTTCTTTATTCCATGGTTTTTGCAGAACTCTTCCATTATCAAATTCTTGAACTCAGTGCCATTATCACTCCTTAAGGTTTTCACAGAATCTTTGACCAATTTATCCAGATGTTTGACATGATCAATCAAGATAGATGCAGTTTCACTTTTTGTGTGCAAGAAATACACCCATGTGTATCTAGTGAACTCATCCACTATGACCAATGCATATTTCTTCTTTGCAATAGACATGACATTTACTGGACCAAATAGATCAACATGTAGTAGATGATAAGGCTCAAGAATTAATGATTCAGTCTTGCTCTTGAATGAAGATTTTCTTTGTTTGGCCTTCTGACAAGAATCACAAAGGCCATCAGGAGCAAATACTGACTTTGGCAGTCCTCTCACAAGATCTTTCTTGACCAATTCATTTATATTGTTGAAATTTAAATGAGAGAGTTTCTTGTGTCAATTCCAGCTTTCTTCAATTGATGCTCTACTCATCAGACAGATTGCAGAACCATCAATACTTGTTGAAAGCTTAGCTTCATAAATGTTACCACGCCTGTATCCTTTCAGAACAACTTTGCCTTTAGATTTACTCACAACTTCACAGTGTTCTTCAAAGAAATCAACATGATAACCTCTGTCACAGATTTGACTTATACTCAGCAGATTGTGTTTAAGTCCTGAGACCAGAGCTACTTCTTTAATGATGACATTCCCAAGATTGATATTGCCATATCCCAATGTTTTTCCAATGTTGCCATCTCCATAAGAAACACTTGGGCCAGCTTTCTCCACAAATTCTGATAGCAGGGCCTTATTTCCAGTCATATGTCCTGAACATCCACTGTCCAGAACTAGAATATTTTTCATGTTGCCCTGCAATCACAAAGACCACTAATTATTAGTTTTAAGGACCCAGACTTGCTTGGATCCTTTGGCCTTATTAAGTTTGTTAACACTTGCAGCGGATTTAGCATCAGAGTTTATGTTAACATTTTTCTTATCAGAACTTACACTATCAGACTTTGAATCAGAATTTACACTAGAAGGAACAATGGAAACTTTCTTCAAAGAAGGTTTTAATTGTTAATAATCATAGTACAAACTATGATATTCCTTACAAGTATAAATGGAATGTCATAAACTACCACAATGAAAACAAGGATTTTGTGGTTTATATCTAACAGACTGACTCTTAACTCCTGATTTTGAAGGTAAGGAGTTAATGTTCTTATTCTTCCTGCAAAAAGAAGCCAGATGGTTAGAACTTCCACAGTTATGACATGTTTTCCTAGGAGCATCAGGAACAGGTTTATAATCATTGCTTTTATTCACACCTTCCTTTCCATTCCTATTTTTCCTAGGTGATTTTACCTTGTTTGCATTCTTAACATCTTTCAGCTTATGCTTAAGCTGCTTCTTAGTCATTAAGCCTATGTTTACTTCAGCTGTCTTTTCCTGTTTTAGTTTGTCAGAAGTTAATCCCTCTCTAACTTCTGATTTATCATTATCAGACTTTTCAGTTACAAACTTAACAGGTTTTAACTTTGGCTTTTGCTTAACAACAGGCTTAATATCTACAGTTCCTTTATCATTCTTATCCTCTCCATATCCTAAGCTCTCTTTCCAATTTTCACTACTTAGCAAATTTTGAGTTGTTCTGCCAGAGTTAGTCCAAGTCCTGATTTTGATTCATACAAAACCTTATGCCTTGATTCATACAAAACCTTATGCCTTGATTTGATCAAGGCATAAGGTTTTGTATGAATTTATCATTACTGTATAGCCTTTGAATTTGTAATAAAAGTTGGTCATAAATTATGATGATTTATGATGCGTACAGCCTAATCATGTTTCACAGATAATTTCAACCAGTACATCAATAGCAAAACTAATATTAACATTAATGTTACAAGCTACCCGGATCCTGCAGGCTACATCTAGAAAGACATTGAAAAGTTTGTGAAATTAGAAGGAAACCACCGCACTGAAGTGAAATCTAGATTCGCAAGGTGCATCTTGAATCGTAAATCTTGCAATTACCCTCTCATGCCACAATGACTTTAAGGTGATCAGGGTACCAAATGTATGTCATTTATTAATTAAATAAATAATAAGATAAATCTCATGTGAATAATATGGGCTAAGGTTTGTTTTGACGCTTTTCAATTTAAATGATCAAATTTTTGTGTTTGTTTGAAGTTTATATTGATTTTTGCGTATATGTTAAATTGTTAGTTTCACTTTTTACATATTTTGACACACACAAACCGGAGATTTTTCGGAAAACAACGTCTTCATTCTTAGGAATGAGGGGAAGGCTGCATACATCATACCCTGCATTAAACGGGATATACCGGATATGTTTGGTTTGGTTTTATAATAAAATTTTAAAACATAATTGTTATTTTTATAATACTCATTTACATCAGTAACTTTTTAGATATTCAAATATATGTAAATATTTTAGAATTATATTTGTTAATTCTGGATATTTCTAATATCAAAATAATCATTAAAAATTAAAAAAATAAAAATAAAAAAATATGTCAAATCATAAAAAGATATGTTTGGCTAATTGAACGTAATGACATGTTTATCTTGGCATTTCCCTGCGGCTGTGACATTACCCCATCAAACAATTTCATCTTTCTCTCTTAAATTACTCCCCTGCTTTCCAACCAATTTCAATAGCATGTTAAAAACTACATTACCATCTTTCAAGTCCTTCATCTTGCAAAAGAAATATGAGGTTCTCAGTTCTAAAATCTCGCTACTAATTCTTAAAGTACTACTGGTTTACTTAGCTTCAGAGGTGTTCACTGTGTGTGCAGGGATGGTATTTACCCTTAACAAATTTATTTTCGAAATCAAACTAAAAATTCTGAAAAATCTTTCATGCACCAATAAGGTAAATCTAGTTGGAACTTAAAGCTAGGAAAGTATTTAGGGAGAGCATTTGCTAAAATTAGCCAGTGGCTCAAACTAACAATCTAACATAGTTGTATACAGGCAAAAACTAGAACCATGAAATTCAGCAACCCAAATTTAGGCTCTACATATTCCAACCAGTCATTATACAATTTCTTAATTCCATCCTTGAACATTTTTTCAGTCTTTCCCCCCTGTAGCTAGTAAGAATAAGATTGTCAGCCATTTTTCGAATTCTTGAATCATGCAAAATTACAATCAGTTGTACATTAGTGCATGACAAAAGGTTGACAAACAGATTAGTCCTTTTATGTTTGTATATATTATGAATAAATAAAAGTTTTCATCCACAACAGACAAGTAAAAAAATTCAAGAAGATGGCAGGTTCAAATAATCACAAAAAAACAGCCTCCTCCTCCGGCCCTAATCGTTCTTCTGATGGCGTAAAATTTTCACGTAGAACATCTAGTGGTCGCCTTGTGAGTCTCTCGCGGGATGAGGAAACAGATAATTCGGCTGAGTATGCAGGGCCTAATGATTACATAAATTACACTGTCATGATGCCACCTACACCAGATAATCAACCAGGTGAAACGAGTAATAAGCAAGATGGACAAGGTCCGTCACGGTCTGGGACACAAGATGCACAAAAACCTGGAAAGACAAGGAAAGGCGGAGGTGGTGATGATGGTGGTGGAGAGTCTGGGAAGATGGACCGTAGAATGTCTGTGATGAGAAATAGTAATAATAATAAGTCTATGCTTCTCAGGAGCCAGACGACCGATTTTGATCATAACCGTTGGTTGTTTGAATCAAAAGGCAAGTACGGAATTGGAAATGCATATTGGCCACCGGAAGAAGATGAATATGCCAATGAAAATGGTGTGAGCCCGTCTGATTTTTTGGACAAACCATGGAAGCCACTGACTCGGAAAATTCATGTTCCAGCTTCAGTTCTTAGTCCTTACAGGTGCATATTTCATTACAAATACTTAAAAAATACCAATACGTAGCTAGACTAACACATTCTTCATGACTAAATTCAATGTGTTTCTGTCTTTTCTCATTGCTTCTGTTTGCACAGGGTACTAATTTGCATCCGTCTAGTAGTGCTTGTTTTTTTCTTGACTTGGAGAATAAAAAACCCCAACAAGGATGCAATGTGGCTATGGGGAATATCAATAGTATGTGAGATGTGGTTTGCTTTCTCATGGGTACTTGATGTCCTTCCAAAATTTAACCCTATTAATAGAGCAACTGACTTAAATGCCCTCAAAGAAAAGTTTGAGTCGCCTTCTCCAGCCAATCCAAATGGTCGATCTGACCTCCCAGGTGTCGATATATTCATATCAACTGCAGATCCCGAGAAAGAACCACCATTAGTCACTGCTAACACTATCCTTTCAATTCTTGCTTGTGAGTATCCTGTTGAAAAGATGTCAATATATATTTCTGATGATGGTGGCGCCATCCTCACTTTTGAGGCCATGGCTGAAGCTGTTAACTTTGCTGAGGTACCATTATTTAGATTGTTCCGACATGTATTCATCTATTTCCAACTCAACTAGATTGGAAACATAATTTTGCAAATAAAGCCCTACATGATTCGTATATTTCTTTCACAATATTGCTTCCACTTCACAGGTTTGGGTACCCTTCTGCAGAAAACATAACATTGAACCTAGAAATCCAGATAGTTACTTTAGTCAGAAGACTGATCCAACCAAGAATAAGAAGCGACCTGACTTTGTAAAGGATCGTCGTTGGATCAAGAGGGAGTACGATGAGTTTAAGGTGCGGATCAATGGCCTACCAGAAGTCATTCGTAAAAGGTGTGACATGTACAACTCCAGGGAGGGAATAAAGGAGAAGCAGCTTGCTAAGGATAATAATGGTGGTGTCATGCCCGCGGAAGAAGATGTGAAGGTCACAAAAGCTACATGGATGGCTGATGGTACACATTGGCCAGGCACATGGTATAGTGGAGGAGCTGATCACAAGAAGGGCGACCATGCTGGAATTTTACAGGTGATGGTACAAATAAACTTGAGGAGAACTTAAAAACTAACTGTTCGAGCAACTACAAAATATATTATAATGGAATGAAACTTAAACTATTGATGTTACTTTGTAGATAATGAGCAAGGTGCCAGAACCAGATCCAGTTATGGGTCAGTTAGATGAGAAAAAGTTGGACTTCACTGGCATTGATGTTCGCATACCAATGTTTGCTTACGTCTCCCGTGAAAAACGTCCTGGATATGATCACCAGAAGAAGGCTGGAGCCATGAATGCTTTAGTCAGAGCTTCAGCGATATTGTCCAATGGGCCTTTTATACTTAACCTGGATTGTGATCACTATTTATACAATTGTATGGCTATAAGAGAGGGGATTTGTTTCATGATGGACCGTGGCGGTGATCGTATATGCTACATACAGTTCCCCCAGAGATTTGAGGGGATTGATCCCTCTGATAGATATGCCAATCACAACACTGTCTTCTTTGATGGTAATTTTCAGTTTGTTGCCTAGGCTTAGTTTTCAAATTTGAGGCTTAAACTGAAGATTGCATATGTCAAATAACAATTAAGTGGAAAGATGTGTAAAAAATATGTGCACTAACCAGATTTTTTGGTTACCATGGGCATCAGGAAACATGAGAGCTTTAGATGGTCTCCAAGGCCCAGTGTATGTCGGAACTGGCTGCATGTTCAGGCGTTATGCACTATACGGTTTCCACCCACCCAGAGCAAATGAGTACAATGGACTAATTGGCCAAAATAAATCAAAGGCTCCTAACATCCCCATGAATGCTGATGACGCTGAGACACAGCCACTAACAGAAGAACATCCTGACTTGGGTGTGCCAAAAGGGTTCGGAAATTCAACCATGTTCTTCGAGTCCATTGCAGTAGCGGAGTATCAAGGACGTCCACTAGCTGATCACGTATCAATAAAGAATGGTCGACCACCTGGCGCACTGCTAACTCCACGTCCCCCACTTGATGCACCTACTGTGGCTGAAGCTATTGCGGTTATCTCCTGTTGGTAATTTGTTTACTTGTTCAAGTAAATACTATGATATTCTTCAGTTTATAAAAGTATTACAAGTGATCACATGTTGTGAATCATTGGCAGGTATGAAGATAAAACAGAATGGGGAGACAGGGTTGGTTGGATTTACGGGTCAGTAACAGAAGATGTGGTTACAGGTTACAGAATGCACAATCGTGGATGGCGATCTGTCTACTGTGTCACAAAGCGTGATGCTTTTCGTGGGGGTGCACCAATCAACCTCACAGACCGGCTCCACCAAGTCCTGAGGTGGGCAACAGGTTCAGTCGAAATATTCTTCTCTAAAAACAATGCCTTTCTGGCAAGCAGGAGGCTTAAGTTCCTCCAACGCGTAGCATATCTTAATGTTGGAATATACCCTTTCACCTCTATCTTCTTAGTGGCTTACTGTTTTCTGCCTGCTCTCTGTCACTTCACCGGGGAATTCATCATCAAACAACTAGATACAATGTACCTTGTATACCTCCTCACGATCACAATCACACTTGCTCTTATCTCGACTCTTGAAGTCAAGTGGTCAGGCATTTCCCTAGAGGAGTTCTGGCGTAATGAGCAGTTTTGGGCCATTGGAGGATCAAGTGCTCACCTTGCAGCTGTTATTCAAGGTCTCCTCAAAGTCATAGCTGGTATTGAAATTTCCTTCACATTAACCACCAAAGCTGCTGCAGAAGATGATGAAGATATGTTTGCAGAACTATACATAGTTAAATGGACAAGTCTGTTCATCGTGCCACTCACAATTATAATAGTGAATCTGGCAGGACTTGTTATTGGTTGTGCAAGGACTTTATATTCCGAGATCCCTGAATGGAACAAACTTTTGGGAGGGTGCTTCTTTACTTTCTGGGTGTTGGCACATATGTACCCCTTCATGAAAGGTTTGATGGGGAGGAAAGGAAAGTTGCCAACTATCGTATATGTCTGGACCGGACTTGTCTCGATTACAGTCTCATTGCTCTACATCACTGTCGCCCCCCACGACGGCCTTAGAGGTTCATCTGATGGCAGCTTACAATAGGACAACTAGTTCCACAATACTTCGTGCTCGTAACTATCTAAGCTTAGGATCACTTGTCTCGCACACTACACCTTGACAAACTGTAAAATAGTAGAATCTATAGTGTATCTTACATGTGTAGATCAGCAAATCTGTACTGCCTCCTCATCCCGTGTAATACTTTTAATGCTAATAGGAAATTGTACATACATACACTGATACACAGTAGCTGATGCATGACTCTAATTAACTTGAACCTTTCTCATTTCTGTAGTAAAATTGCAATTGATCAATGACAATTTCTCGCTATCTAAAATTTCAAGTTGTAGACATCTGTGACCGTGTGCACTCTCAAGGATCAGTATTTCCGCCATATGCAACAATTATATTGTGCTCAGCGCAAATTAATTTCCTAGGCCTTGCATTAAATATGATTTGGTAGTAACTTAATCCGACTGTAAATAAACATTAATGAATAAGATTATAACTCTTGATTTAACTGCCTACCACAGTATCACTAATTCATCACCAACTCTGGGCTTCATCATCTGTGCCTCTGTGGGGAGCATCTCTACCTTTGTTCTTCTCGTCACTCACTAAAAATAAAATCAAGAAGAAAAATAAAACCTGGATAGCGCACCTCAGTAAATAAAATGATCATACAGGTCTAAACAACGCTAGCAGCGAGGAACATATAAAAAACACATCACGTGCGCAGAAAAATGAAAGCTTAATAGCGCACCTCGGTAAATAAAAAGATCATACTGGTCTAAACAAAGCAGCATGGAGTAGCAAATAAAACAAAAGCATTTGGTTCTTGTCATCTTGTGCAACGGGAGTCACTAATAACCACAAACTATTCTAATTAATCTGATTTTTACCACAACCACTTTCTTGGATTCTGCAGCTGTTTCCTAGTGCTCACTCGAGAGACAGAAGCTTTCTTTTAACATGGAATTTCTGATCTCACTTCAGTCATCCGGCCCGTACCTCTCTTCGGGGGACTCTTCAGGCCTGTATCTCTCCTCCAACAGAACTGCATGGGACTTAGTAGCATGTTTGCTTTCTCTATACCTAATATGGTCATGGACTGCAGACGCTTTATTCCTGTTTCTCGAGTCCTTACTTCGCCTGTGATTGTCTCTGTCTTCATCTGACCATTCTCCACTATCTGTGACATGGCTTCTATTCCTAATATTATTAAAATGATCCAGTACCTCAGATACTTCCTCATGACGGCCAGAGCTTTTCTTTTTGAAACCTCGATGTCTACCTCTTCTCATGTCAACATCCGACAGGTCACCATCACGAGAGTAATCATGAGTTCTGCTGCTACGGATATCTTTGTACTTATATTCTGTCGTGCGTTTACTGCTTAGGGAATTGTGATTAATATCAGACCTCCGTTCTCTGCCTGTATCACAATCTGACAAATCTCCATCTGTATCAGTTTCATGTGTCCTCTTTCTTCTGCCCTCGGAGTACTCCCCCAATTTTTTTACTTTGATATGAAGGCCTCTTGACCCCTTCCTGGTTTTACCCTCAAATGTCTCAGCATTCCTTTCAATATCAGAGTAATCTCTAGCAGAATCAGTATCACTAGTTCTGTTAGTTCTATGCTTGAGATTTCTCGAGTTTGTTCCCTTGCAACTGTTCTCCTCAAGAGTTCTCTGCCGTTTGCGAACATCGCTATTAGTGCTTCTACGTAGGTCTGTGCTCTTTCGGATGTCATGATCCTCATTATGACTTCTACTAGAACTTCTACTGCAACTATCTCTCTCCATTGATCGAGATCTTCTAGAATGGGACCTAGTATTATAGCTGTAATCTTACCAAAGTCAGATGAAAAAAAAGGAGAGAAGATCCCATGTAACAAGACATAATGTCCTAAAAGGAAAGAATGAACTGAAAAATGTAAATGCAAAAATCCAACTACACAAATCTATAATCCTACTGACAGCCCCCCCCCCCAACCTTTAAATATATATAATGTTATTGTAATTAACGAGAGCATCAGAAAGTAGCCAAATGTGCACCAAAATAGAACATACCTAACTCCGTCTTCTGGTAGTTGCCTGCTGGATTTTCTTGACTTCCCTAAATGTTCCTCCCCCATCTGTTTGTCACCCATAGTTTCATCTGAATTTCCGAATAAAGCATTCATCTTTTCGACCCAGAATCTTGGGGGAGGCTTGTCCCAGTCAGCCCATTCATAGTCTCCGCCAGGATTGCGGAAACAATGAATGAAATTACAAGCAGTTCCTCTTGTACATGTCTAAATAAATGTTCCAACAGGTAACAACGTCAAGAAAACAAAACAGACACAATCTCAATATAGCAGAGCATCAAAAGGTGTACAATAGGAATGATGCTCAGGTATAGTTTTTAACAGTTTGTTCAGCTCATGAAAAATAAATCAAAATGACAAGAAATTATAGTTCAGTACTGGATATGGTTCTACCTTCAATCTCGACTTCATAAACTCCCCGCATATGGCAATCTTCCATCGGGTGACACCAACAAACTCACAATTTATCTACAAAGACAACAGCATTCAGTTTATGGCATCGCCATACTGAGGTAGTAGAGTGCATAAGAAACTTATCTACAGACATTTAGCTACTTGCTATAAACCATTGTAAAGAACTAGGCAATAATTAACAGCTGCCTTAAAAACCAATGTATATGTATCTAGGAAGCAGGGATTCTTCGGTCACCCAACGAATCCCCGTATCCTCACGCACCCCCGTATCCGATACTCGGATTCTCGGGGACACTCCAATATTCAAAATTCTCAAAAATTCTCAACTAAAATACATATTTTTTAATATTTATACTACATATATAAGTAATTTTAGTTTAAATTCTTGTTTTTAGATGCTTATATCATTTATTTGATACAATTTGCATAAAACTATTAGTTTTGTTAATAGATTTCAGCATTCATAACATCAATTATATATATTTATAATAAATATATGTGCCGTATCCCGCCGAACCCGAATCCCCATATTATTTTATTTAACGAATCCATGTATCCCCGCACTACGCACCCGCATCCCCGCACCCGTATCCTTGCTTCTTAAATATGTATTTTAATGTTAAGATTTCAGAGAATCTAGAATTCTGTTAGGGTAATAATTCAAAGCTCTATGTAGAATTTGAAACATTGCATCCAGAATAGAGAGATGGTATAAACAAAAAGTTTAAAGAAATTAAATGCTCTTTAGGTTGGACAGAAGAGAAGGATATTTGGATTATCTTGTAGACATTTTAGGCATCATTTTCATTACTTTATCCATTCAAATTCACTTTCATACCATGAGTGAACTGAAGTTCATGCCTTCCAATTTATAAATATCATTGTTTCCTTCAACTCATATCATTCACCTCCATGGCATCCCACCTCAAACTTGCTTCATAATTTTTTGTTCCGCTCCCACAACCATTGCATCCCCCACCCAACCAATCAGAGCACAAGTGATGCAGGATAAGCATTAATAAAACCCAAAGAAACAATAAGGGAGCAGTAAAAAAGGCTTTGGAAGCCCATTTAATTCTTATTTGACTTGTTATCTTTAGGGAGTATTAGATATTAGAATTTGATTTATATTAAGAAACTAGTTTATAGGTTTATTATACATAGGATCTTATATTATTTAGAGGCAGAGATTATTACTACTGAGAACTGATATAGTTGTTTTAACTTTCTTGCAAGACAGAAGTTGCTGAAACCATAATTTTTCCTCTACCTCCCCATCAATAAGACATTTATCTAATCTTCAGAGTTTCTGAAAAGCTTTCTAGAGCTAAACTAAGCTCCGCCAAAAATATTATTCTTAAACATACAATTTTGAAAATTAAAACAAAGACTTTACTACAATAAGGAAAACCAATTAACAAATCTACCACTCCAGGAGAGAATAAACTATAAAAACGTAAATCTGCCCTATTAACTAACAAGATCTCACCATGGAGTCATGGACCAGTGGCCTAATTTATAGCCAATAAATTAAGCAAAAGGAACAAATTTTTGTAGGAATTCTAAAATATTTAACATCCTATTTCCCACAATGATATCTGCTATCTAATTATGTAGGCCAAGACCGATTTTGGAGGGAGGAGACCACGGTTTATCTTAACAACTAAGCGCCATAAACATGTCTAAATTAATTAAATTTGCTAATAAAGCATAACAATTCAAATTTAGAAGGGATCATGACTACCTGTTTACCAGCAAAGTAGCGGCCATTCATAGCACGATAAGCCATCACAGCTGAATCTAAAGACTTGTAATGCACATACAAATTTCCTCGCAAGTGGAATGCACCATTTTTGCACACCTGAAATACAATATAGGTTCAATGCTCTTTCAAATAAAGATAGATACAGAAAATACATCTTACCAATCACTGTAAAGTGTAAGAACATAATTTCTCCACACAAAATATAGACCATGATTCCACAAATACGACTTTAGAGACCACATACTTATTCTGTTTGTCGACACATAACTAATTTTTGAAAACAAGATCTGTTCAAAGTGTTTCAGAAATTCCAGATGTTCTATCAAAAGGCTATCAATTTAATCAATATTTATCCTTTAAGTAGTCATTTATCCAGTGACAATTATCATGCTGAGCATGTTACAGGTGTGCAAAAACAAAATGCTGTTAACCATAAGAAGTGTAATTACCTTAAAATTAATAATTTCACCATACTTCAAGAATTCTGTATGCACATCCTCGTAAAATTCTTCATAAGAGCGTTCAACCTCTTCATCCATGCACTGAAAATAAAAGTACAATAAGCATAACATTGTTTGCTTATGACACTAGGTACTTTTAAGCCCCTAAACAAAGTGTACATGAATAAGAAAATTGAATTATAATGTTTCAACTACTAACTACCCGAGAGTAAATAAGAACTACCATTTGCTGGTTTAGATTACAATGAAGAGAAACAGAACCTCTACAGAATTGTATTACATGTATTCTAATTAATTAAAATATCATTTTAATATATATTAAGATATATAGCTGTCTATGTCCAATAGTCCATATAAGTCCAGACTCACTGGAATATACCAAAATATGAGTGGAGCGAATAGGGAACTTAGAAAGGCAGAGATGATCTTTCATTATGTACAGGATGATACAACCTGCTAAGCCATTTCGAACTACAAATCCAAATAAAATTTTATACTAGTACATCCTTGTTCTTCAATTAGTCTAGCAAATATATGACTTAAAGAAAGAAAACAAATTAAGGGCAGATCATAATTTTATAACAGCACAAGTGTTTGAGCGGAAGATGTAGCCAGAAATATTCTCCTAAAACATGCCCTTAATAATTTGTCAGGGCTGTGAAAACCTCTTAGAAATACCAGCCTCCAAGTTATGTGCTTACACAAACAAAATCAACAAATATATCCTTCATTCCCTTTTCCAATGATAACCCACAGTTTACTAACATATCTGATTTAATATTCTCATCATATATTCTCCCTATTACCGTTTACCTCATACAGTCTCCCTCTCTCTCTCTCTTGCCGAATCAACTATATAGGTGCATCCTCATAAAGTCCTGTTGCTTGGAAGCTCATACTTGAAATGTGACATGTATTTAGCACTAGAGATCTCCAGCTCCGCAGGATAAAGTTATCACCGCAGACTAACATTTGTTAAGGGGCTAGAACTCATGTGCACTAGAGGAAAAAACCCAAAAATCATACAACAAATGTCTAATGCACTACAATAGACTAAACTCCCTAATTTGTGCTACTAAACATATAACGCTGCAGAACAATGATGCTCTAAAGCTCATAAATTAGAAAATATGATTATCGAATTAAAATGCAATAACGGATGCTGGCAGTTGCAAACAAAAGATTAGATGCCAGCATTATAGAGCAAGCAGCTTGAATTGTAACATGTAGGATACAGAGTCAGTAGCTTGTTATCAGCGAACCATGCAGGCCAAAAGCTTGAATCTCCATTGAAGCAGCTTGCAATAAGAATTCTGATTTATTTTAGTTATAGGGAAAACAATGCCAAGTGTATAATAGATGCATCACCTAATCTCCAGGTTTTAACTGAAGAAAGTACATTATACAATATCTAATTGTGCAATGCATTACAAAGATAACTTAGCTTGTGCAGGTTAATAAGATATACTTTTGCTTTGCAATATATTTACTAATTAAGCAAATATTTGTTCACTAAATTGTGCTTCTGTACATGAACACAAGATATATATGGAAAAGACAACGTAAATCCATCACGTTGGTACTTTCTGGTCTTAAACATAAAGAGTGTGCAGGGTCAACAATTATAAATAAATTAATTAGCTAAAACAATAAATTAATTCCATTGTTCAGAGAAACGTTAACAGAAATTCCTATGCAAAGAGCATATTTAAATTCTTATGCAATGAAATAAATTCAATGTTAACAGCATACTCAGTTTCCATAATTATGCAAAGAGAAAAGTAAAACAGAAATTAAGAGACCTGCACCCATTGAACAAAGAGTAGGAAATAATTGAACTGAATATATATTGCTTTAAAATTAAGAGAATGTTTCTGGTATAAGATCAAATATGCACAGAAAAGTTCTTTCATGAACATGCAAAATGAGCGATACTTGACATAACACATACGTACCATAGACACACATTCCATGCATAGAAAATATATATAATCCCTACCCTAGCACTGTAGCCTTGTGAATACCCTCTTCTCCTGGTAACAAGGAGGTTGACGAGGCATGTGTGTGTAAGAATTTAAATCTCTATTATTGACCTTACCAATATATGTATGTAAATATAATATATTGTAAGAGAGTTAAGTAATAGAGCAATAGCTCAATTGTAATTTTGTTCAGCGACCAGACAGGATGGACAGACGGACGCAGAAGTACAATTGTAAAATGTGAACAATGTAAGTAAATCTGCATCAATTCGGATTACAGATGCTATTATTGTCTTTTTATTAAAAAGAACAATAAACTTATTGTATAAACAAAAAAATTAACAGTTTAATAGGTTTAACACAGAGATCTGGTATTCCATTCACTAATTGCTAATTAACGGGAAAGTTTTAAAGGGTGATTCATTAATTCAATAATCAAATAGAAGTTTTAAAGAAAATATTTAGGACCAGGATACTAAAATCACATCTGAACTTCATTTACAGACCTCAAGCCCTTCGTCCTGCTCCCAAGCAAGGCCTGGCCCATTGTACATATTTTTCATAAGCAGCGTGCAAGATTTATTAGGATAGAAGTGAACTCTGCTGCAACGCGAACCAAACCTACAAGCTCCCGTTTTAATGTGAAAGGGACAATGAGCCTTGTCCTGCCACATAAAGAGCAGTGTCTTGTTACATTTTAACCATTAACAAAATTTATGAAAATGAGCGGTGGATGGGAAACTAAAGGTTTACCTGTTCAGTACCGAAATTAGGAACTTGTTGAGCAACATTCTCTAACAACTGCTGTGCTGAGACTGGAGGTGCATTTTGGTGATCGGAAAAAGCTTCGGATTGTGGAGGAAGTGGGTTCGAAATAGGTCTATCAGAATCCTAAAAGTAAGTAGCATGAAGACGAAAATCACATACCGAATCGTACACAAAAATAGTGGGACATCAACTAGCATATTCAGCAGTACCTCTTTCCTTATATGTTGGTCTGAATCTTTCTTCTTCTTCACTTTAACTCTATTCTTTTTGACAATTATCTCATTTCCTTGCCAAATAATCTCAGGAGGACCTTCTTCTACGTATTCCCAGTCATCATCTTCATTTGGCTCATCCTCCTCCTATCAGTTGTTTAGTTTCAGGAAACACATTTAATATATATGCATATATTCTCTAAAATCGAAAAAGTACACTCTTCGAATTTTCCATAGCCCGAGATTTGAAAATACCCCTTCATCTTACTTTCAATACTCTAACCTACTACTAAAATTTCTTTTCAAATACTTTACATACTAATTCCCTAATACCATTCCATGTAAACATAACTTCCAATCTTCTATACATAAAAATCAATGAATAATAAGCTAAATAATCAATCCATTTTCATAAACTTTACATACTAATTCCATGTAAACATAACTTCCAATTATCTACACTTAAAATCGATAATAACCAAAATGATCAATTCACTTTCAAATACTTTATATTCTAATCCGATAATAACGTTCCATGGAGACATAACTACACTCAATTATCTACCCATTAAAATCAACAATAAGCTAAATACTCAATTCATTTTCGATAAATAACAAAACATTTACATTTTCACAAAAACAACGAGCAGAAAACTACCTGATTCTTATCCGACTTTTCGGCCTCTTCTTCGAGCTCTCGCCTCCTCTCTTCCTCCTCCTCTTCCTCTCGTTTCTTCGCCAACGCCTCGAGAAACAGCCTCTCTTTCTCCTCAAACTCTCTCCTTTCTCTCTCTAATCTCTCTCTTTCTCTCTCCTCTTCCAATTGAATCTTCTTCTGCTCCTCTGGATCATTCAAACGAGCTTCTTCAGCTAACCGCGCCTTCTCAGCTAACTCTTTTCGCAGTTGCTTTCTTTTCTCCTTCTTCAAAGCTTTTCTCTTCTCTTTCCGGCAGTCGGTCGCCGGAATTGTAATCGGAGGACATTCAGGCATTAGGGTTTTTGGATGTTACCGGTTGGGATCGAATCCTTGTCAAGTTTTATTAATGGTAGGTACTACGGTTATAATAAAGGTTTAATGCTGGCGAGTAGCGACCCTCAAAAATACCCTTTTTTTTAAGAAATCGTAACAAGAATACGAGTTTATTAAAATACGTGTCGGTAATACTAGCTTACGGCCCGTACGATGCACGGGTCTTGGTTAAATATTTATATATTTTTATTTTTATTTTATATAATTTTATTAAAATTCTATATAAATAATTAAATACTAAATAATGATTAAATAATTATATTTTGAATGTGTATAATTTCAAGTTAAGTTCAAATAGTATATAATTGATGAGATCTATGTAAATGTTTGTTGTTAGTGAAATTCAAACCTGAAAACTTATATGTATCTTTATAAATAATAATATAAATATTTGTTGTTAATGGGTCGAACTCAGAACTTATATGTATCTTTATAAATAATAATATAAATGTTTGTTGTTGACGGGATTCGAACCTGAGAACTTGTATAATGCATTTTTTTAGTATTTGGATCTACCAGTTCTGATTATTTGATGAAAAAGATCTGACGGTTAAGATGGAAAGGGATAACCAAAATGAGAGGTTAACCAAACTACAAATTATACCTCATTCCGGTTATTATAGTATAATATAGATTACGCGCGATCATGGTTACAGAAATTGAAAATCGGACTAGATGGGTTGAGCTAACAATTTACGATTTATCGAAAATCGGGGATTTATCGAAATGTTAAATCGGAATTAAATCGGTAATATTTTAATATTATCTCTAAAATATATGTATTAAATATATATTATATTTGTAGTTGGGTTGGGCATGGGTAGACCCGACAATATTGGTATACTACCCGTGAACACGGTACGAAACGACATGAATAATTAGTGTTTGTGTTCGAAAATTTGGTACACGAACACGAAAGTACACGAACACGAAAAAACATGAATATAATTAGTGTCGGGTTTGGATTTCCAATATAGGTACACGACACGGAATGAAAGTATACGAAATAAATAAATAAATAAATTTTTAAAAATATATAATATACATATATATACTAAATACCAAATGTGAATATTACATATTCTAATAACATATATATAATTTTAAATACTAAAATATATTTTATTATTTCTTAATTACGTGAGTTAGCATTTCATCATTTAATTATCAATTGCATTTTTTAATAAAAAAAAATTCTTATATAATCCGTGTACTTGAATGTACTAAAGCGGGTAAACACGAATATATTAGTTACGGGTTAGTGTCACCAAATTGGTACACAAATGCAAAAGCAGGTCGGGTTCGAGTTTAAAGTTTGGTACACGAAAATACACAGAACGTTTGTATACGACACGGAACGTTGCCAGGTCTAGGCATGAGACATGGTTCATGGTGGACTTTGTATAGATATAGCAATATAGGTTTCTAGCCCATACATTACTTGTACACGTCATGTACTATTGATGTACTGTGTTGTACTGCATTTTAAACAATTAGATTTAGGTTGTATTGTTAACCCCTCCTCCCATATACCCACCCTCCTCCTCCGCTTCTAATCTTCCTTATATCTCCCCCTCTCTTTAATTCACGTTGTTTCTTCTCCTACTTTTATCTCTTTCTTCTTTTATATTCTTATTTCTTTCTTCTTGTTCTTTCATAGAATACGAAGCTCTGGTTATTTCTTTAATCTTTTGCCGGAGAAAATGGATCTTATAATTTTACCTCGCCTTCGATAGTACCCGATTTCAACCGAATTTTGGCCGATATGAAGAAAAATGATAAGTGGACCGATTCTGGCTTGTTAGATCGGAAGTCGGTTGATTTTCGATATGTCAGCCGATACATCGCCGAAATCGGCTATTTTTATAACATTGCGTGCAATGCACGAATTATAACATTTGTAATTTTATTATTTTAATATTTTAAAAAATAAACTATAAAAAACAATAATTATATATTATTGGAATTAATGAAGTTAAAAAATTTACGTATTATTTTGTATATATTATATTATTGAAGTATTCAAAATTTAGATAGTCAAAATCTTAAAAAGTCTAGGTTGCTTGGATGAGCGAGTGTAGAGACTATAGGATAGTGGGAGTTTGAACAGTAGTGGTATGTGGATAATTTACTATTATTTTTTAATATTTTTTTGATTTAATAATTTTTTTGTTATGTTATTATTTGAATTACTAAAATAATTTTGGAAGTGTTTGGCTCCCTACGAAAGACGTAGGAAAGAAGTTGAGTGCGATTAAAATTAAGATGCATAATAACTCATATAATTTTTAGTTATGTTAGATACGTAATTTAAATTTGTAACTAAATATTTTTTGTTTAAACTTTATTTTGGAAGATGTTAACATACTTTTTAGCCTATAACTCGTGCGATGCACGAACTGATTATAACATTTGTAATTTTATTATTTTATAAAATTAAATTTAAAAAAATAATTATATATTTTTGAGATTAATGAAGTTAAAATATTTACGCATTATTTTGTATCTATTATATTATTGAAGTTTTCAAAATTTTGATAGTTAAAATTTTAAAAGTCTAGGTCACTTCGATGAGCAGTGTAGAGCTCATAGGAAAGTGGGAGTCTTGAATATCAATGGTGTATGTGGATGATTAGCTATTGTTTTTTAATATTTTCTTGATTTAATAATTATGCTGTTGTGTTATAATTTAAATTACTAAAATTAATTTTGGAAAAGTTTTGTTCCCTACGAAAAAAGGTAAGAAAAAAGTCGAGTGCGATTAAAATTAAGTGGGATAATAATTCATAGAGTTTGTAGTTAGATACATAATTTTATTTTTTAATTAAATATTACTTATTTAAACTTTGTTTTGGAAGGTATTGACATACTTTTTAGGAAGGTGTTAATCAACCGACCAAACGAAATCATGTTTCGATAATAATAGTATAGTATAGATGTAACTTAAAAATACGTATTTTTGTCATTTTTTCTCATGAGTACAAGTACATAGGTCTAGTACAAATGAATTTTTAATTTGAATTCTGAAACTGTTTTATTATTACATAATTTAATTAAAAACAGGAATAAATGATCGGGATAAATGAAAATTTTAAAATCAAACTTTTAAATCATGAATTAGTTTGAGAAAACCGATACATGAGAGCAATAAGGACATTCATTTTTCTTGTTTTGTGGGTCCTATTGTCATTACCAAATGAGCAAAAATGGAAAAGGGCTCAACTACTCCAATGCACAACTTACTATGGCCATTATTATACCCCACCCAAATAGATTATAATAAATTTTGACAAATCTCTTCAACCATCATAAACGACTGAAATGAATAAAAAATTAATATAAAGGACAGTTGGTGCAGACTTGGGCTGAGCCCAGGAAGATGGGACTGACCAGCTTTGTTCTTTTCCACCAATGCATAATTTTTAACTTGGATCCTTTTCACGGTTTCCAATGCAGGAGTTGGCCCGCATTGAAGATGGTCACAATATAATGGCTTCGTCCCTTTTTTGGTATGTTTCAATGGAAAAGTCATTTATTTGGTATATCTGTTCAAAAAATCCCATTTATGGTACAGAATGTCTGTACTTGTGGGAATCACCCATTGACCCCCAGAACAAGTGGCGTTCTGGGGTCATTTTATTAAAAAAAAAAATTCTCTTTCCCCGAAATGAACTTGTGTTAGTGTATTTTTGAAGGAAATAAAATTAGGTGAAGGGCTGTTTTTGGACTCCTATATTAAATAAATGGAAAATGTTTGTAGTTAATTTTTTTTGTTGGGTTGTAATTTAAACCTATTTTATGTGTGTATTTTTTAATTTAAATAAAAAACCGTATAAATAAGACTTTTCTAGCTCCAAAAAGGGTGCCGTGCAATGTGAGTGTAAATTTTTTAGGTGAGGGCATGTTTTGGCACGGGCGTATGTAAATAACCGTAGATTTTTTGGGTTCTAAATTTTTTTTGTTGTGTTGTAATGTAAACCTATATTTTGGGCAATTTATTTTTTAATTAAAAAATAATATCACTAACACTTTTGTAGCTTCGAAAATGGTGTTTTGAGCGGCGAGTGCGTAATTGTCAAGCGAGGGCATGCTTGTGCACGGGCAAATTTAAATAACCGAAAATTTGTTGGGTCCATTTTTCTATTGTTTGGTAGGTATATAAAATATATTTGTAGTGTATATGTTACATTTTATATTTTAATTTGAAGCTCGAGAAAGGGTGTCATGAGGGATAATGAATAAAAAAGTACGTTGTAACGGAAAGTGGGATAATGAAAATGATAAAGTAGGAAGTACATTGCAACTGAAAAAGGGATAATGAAAGAACTCTCAAATTCTTTAGTCATCCGCAAGATTAACTACGTAATGATCAAAATCTTGATCTTCGATCTCGTTAGATTTCTCATCATTTTCTTCCTCATCCCCTTGAATGTGAGGGAAGGTATGCTTATGACCTTGTTAGGAATATATGTGCATTAGTTTGATGATATGTTTAACAAAACACTTAAGTAGAAATTTAGTGTCTGTAGCCTCAACGGATAAGACCACTTTGGCTATCCGTTGATGGTGTAGCTTTACTTAGAAATAAGTCTAGTATTGTAGCATATTTCAGTCTCTGTATTTAAAATGTAATTCTTAGAAGTTGAGAGAAACTATGAGTCATGTTGACTACTAGATGATATGCAGATAGGAAGGCCAATTGTAAATATTTCATGCCTTGTAATTTTGTATAAATGAAGTGGTATCAACGGATGACTTAAAGACCTTCAATGGATGAGAAGCTAAGCTTCAACGGATGTCTCTAAAAGCTTCAACGGATAACATCCTTCAACGGATGAAGTCATCAACGGATGAAAGCTTCAACGGATGTTCTGCTAATTAGCCGTTGATAAGTGGTAGTTGTACCTACAAACAGAGGCACATGGGTTGTCAGAGAAAACTGAGATGTGGTAGCCGAATTTCAGGATCAACAGAAAAAGCAGCCGTTCTTCTTTAGTACAAAGATGCAATAGTCAACAAAGTACTTGATTGAACAGGAAAAGAAGCAAGTGAAGAACTTATTTTACTATTGTAATTTTATATTGTTTTTTACTTGTACACTTGGTAATATATAAACCAAGAAGAAGCTAGTAATTAGAGAGAGATTTTCCAGAGCTGTTTAGAAATATCTTGAGAGAAAATTCATCTAGTTTGTACTAGGATGCAGCTGTGATCAACATTGTTGAACACAGATTTTCTAATATACCATCTCTGGTGGAACAACAAATCCACCAGAAAAGTTTTTAAAGTTTGTTGTGTTCTTTACATTTTGTGTTTGAATATATATCTGTCTGCATTAGCTCAAAGCAATTCATACACTTGTTCATCTAGAACACACTGCTTTAATAAACTTCTCAAAACCTGAAAAAGTTTTGAGATTTACATTCAACCCCCCTTCTGTAAATCTCATTGTTAGTCCTCTAGGAATAACAATTGGTATCAGAGCAAGCTCTTGACACACAAAGAGTTTAAAGATCTTGGAATCTAACAAAGATGAGTAGGAAGGATATTGGAGTAAAGATCCCAGTTCTTGACAAAGACAGTTATCACCACTGGAAGGTGAAAATGCACCTTCATCTACTCTCCCAAGATGAAGGTTATGTAAACTGCATTGAGAATGGTCCTCACATTCCCCACAAAGTAGCCACAGTTGCTACGGCCACAATTGCTGTTGGTCAATCCATTCCAAAACCTAGAGCAGAATGGACAATGGAAGACACAGAAGAAGTCCACAAGGATAAGAAGGCTATGAACATTTTGTTTAATGGTCTTGACAAGGACATGTTTGATAATGTGATAAATTGTTCAACTGCCAAAGAGGTTTGGGACACAGTTCAGCTGCTGTGTGAAGGTACAGAACAAGTAAAAGAGAACAAAATGCAGCTTCTCATTCAACAGTATGAGTACTTTCATTTTGAAGAGAATGAATCTTTAAATGACACATTCAATAGATTCCAAAAGCTGTTGAATGGACTGAAGCTGTATGGTAGAGTGTACCAGGTGAAGGATTCAAATCTTAAATTTTTGAGATCCTTACCAAAGGAATGGAAACCCATGACTGTTTCCTTAAGAAACTCTCAGGATTATAAGGACTTTACTCTTGAAAGATTATATGGAATCTTGAAGACTTATGAACTAGAGTTGGAACAGGATGAGGTATTGGAGAGGGGGAGAAAGAAAGGAGGTTCAGTTGCATTGGTAGCTGAAAATGAGAAAGCATGCAGAAAAGAAACTGTGAGATCTACATCAAGCTCCAAAGATGGTGTAAGAAATCCAGAATCAGACAAGGGTAAAGAGCAAGTTGCTGAAAATGAAGACAACTCCAGTCAAGATGACTCTGATGGTATTGATGAGCATCTTGCATTTCTGTCCAGGAGATTTGCAAAGATGAAGTTCAGGAAAAACACTAGAGCCACTAAACCCTATAAGAACATGGTGGACAAATCCAAGTTCAAGTGTTTTAATTGTGGTATAAGTGGACACTTTGCAAGTGAGTGCAGAAAGCCAACCTCTGAAAAGAAGAAATTTGAACAAGTAGATTACAAAAAGAAATATTTTGATCTGCTCAAACAGAAGGAAAGAGCTTTCATTACTCAAGAAAAGGACTGGGCAGCTGATGGAGATGAAGAGGATGAAGATGTGGAGTATGTCAACCTTGCTCTCATGGCTGATTCTGAAGAAAACGAAGTTAGTTCATCAAGCAATCAGGTAATCACTACTGATTTAACACAGCTTACTAAAGAAGAGTGCAATGATGCTTTCAATGACATGTCTACTGAGTTGTATCATTTGCGTGTGTCTCTTAAATCTCTTGCTAAAGAAAATAGTAGGATCAAAGAGAACAATCTGTTTTTAAGCAATAGAAATACTGTGTTAGAAAATAAGTTGATTGACCTAGAGAAAACCAAATTGCATTGTATATCTGTTGAGAATGAACTAGCTGAATCTGTTAAGAAAGTAGAAATACTTTCCAATCAATTAGAGAAAGAGCAAGAGGTGATTAAAGCCTGGAAAACATCTAGGGATGTAAGTGCTCAAATTGCCAAAGTCCAAGGAATTGAATCATTCTGTGAAACTGCCTGGGATAAAAATAAAAAGAAACTGGAATTAATTGATGGACTGTCAACGGATGTGGAATCAACGGATGATGAAAGTTATCCGTTGAAGGAAGAAAAGGAACATCCGTTGAAGGTTCCTCAATTAAAACAGGCAGATGTTTCTAAAAGAGAAAATCTAAAGAAACTCAACAAAAAGTTTGGTTCAACTTCAAAGAACTTTGTCAAAGAAGAAGCAAGCACATCCAAAGATGTCAGAAAGGTGAATGTAGGGCACATGACCTTTAAACAGTTAAACAATAGGCTCAAGATGGTTGAGGATAAAAAGGAATCCAAAAGGAAATCCAACAGAAATGGGAAGGTAGGAGTTAACAAACATAACAATTACACACCTGATAAGTATGCTCCTAGAAAAAGCTGTGTGCATTGTAGTAGTGTTAATCATCTATCTGCTAATTGTAAATCTATTAAGAAATCTCCCATAACTGTACCCTCTTCCATGCCTAACATGTCTGTATCACCTCTACATGCTATGCCTGTTATGTCTCAACAAAATCCTTATGCACATTTTGCAAACATGCCATATTTTAACAATCCTTATCTTGCTGCATTCAGTATGCCTCAAATGCCATACAATATGCCAATGTGGAATAACATGTATGCACAATCCATGCCTAATAATTCGATAAATGTGTTGGATAATGTTGTGACTAACCCTACACCTCAACCAACCACATCTAAGACCAAGGTTGACTCAAACTCACCTAAGTCTGAAGATGCAGGAGGAATGAAGTCTAGGAGAAAGGCTAACAAGAATGGACCCAAGGAAACTTGGGTACCAAAATCAAATTGATTGATTTTGTGGTGTGCAGGAAAATAGAAGAAATCTATGGTACTTGGACAGTGGCTGTTCAAGACACATGACTGGAGATTTCTCCCTGCTCACAGAGTTTAAAGAGAGAGCTGGCCCCAGCATAACCTTTGGAGATGACAGCAAAGGGTTTACTATGGGATATGGCTTGATTTCAACAAGGAATGTCATCATTGAAGAAGTTGCATTAGTTGATGGTCTCAAGCACAACTTACTGAGCATCAGTCAACTATGTGATAGAGGGAATACAGTTTCCTTCAATTCTGAAGCCTGTGTTGTCACTAGTAAGAAAGACAACAAAGTGGTTCTAACTGGAGTTAGAAAAGGAAATGTGTACTTAGCTGACTTCAACTCTACAGATGCAGAATCTATTACTTGTCTCTTCAGCAAAGCAAGTTCAGTTGAGAGTTGGCTATGGCACAAGAAGCTATCCCATTTGAATTTCAAGACAATGAATGATCTAGTCAAAAAGGACTTAGTAAGAGGAATTCCTCTTGTTGAATTCTCAAGGGATGGTCTGTGTGATGCTTGTCAGAAAGGCAAACAAAGGAAAGCATCATTTCAGAAGAAGCTTGAAACAACAATTGATGAACCATTACAGCTGCTATATATGGATTTGTTTGGACCAGTCAATGTATTGTCAATAGCAAGAAAAAGATATTGCTTAGTGATTGTAGATGATTTCTCAAAGTTCTCATGGGTCTATTTTCATGGATCAAAGGCTGAAGCAAGTGAAATCATTATCAATCACATCAGGCAAGTCAATAATCATCCTGACTTGAAGGTAAGAAACATCAGGAGTGACAATGGAACTGAGTTCAAGAATTTGACATTAAGGCTGTTCTGTGAAGAAAATGGAATCATGCATGAGTTCTCAGCTCCAAGAACACCTCAGCAAAATGGGGTAGTTGAAAGAAAGAACAGATCTTTAATTGAGGCTGCCAGAACAATGCTTGAAGAATCAAAGTTACCAACATATTTTTGGGCTGAAGCTGTTAATTGTGCCTGTTTCACTCAAAATATTTCTTTGATCAATCAAGCTAAAGGCATGACTCCTTATCAGTTGTTCAAGAAAAGAAAACCAACTCTAAACTTTCTTCATGTCTTTGGATGTAAATGTTTTATACTGAGGAATCAATCTGACCATAAAGGGAAGTTTGATGCAAAGGCTGATGAAGGAATATTTGTTGGTTATTCAGCTGGAAAATCTTATAGGGTCTACAATCTAAGAACCAACATTGTTATGGAATCTGTGCATGTTGTGTTTGATGATAAAAAGATTGATGGACTAACAGATGAGGAACATTATGAGAGACTCAAATTTGACAATATTGAAATATATTGTGATGATAGTGAAGAAGAGATTGATGGAGACGACACTTCAAAAGGAATACAAAATTTGCCCCTGGATAATGCACAAAATTCAGCATCCGTTGAAAGACATTGTGCATCATCCGTTGAAGTACTTAATGAAGCATCCGTTGATCATAGCTCATCAACTGATAATCAATTTACATCATTAATTGATGGAACTCCAAGTTCCCTGCAAAGGACCAACAACTCAGGGGGAGTTTCAACAAATCAAAACGCTGTCTCACATCATGACAATACTGAGATCACCTCATCTAGAGCTCATCTTCCACCTCAAAGGAAATGGACCAAGAATCATCCCTTTGAACTGATCATTGGTGATGCATCATCTAAAGTGCAAACAAGAAGAGCTACTCAAGATGAATGTCTGTATAGTAGTTTTCTATCTCAGGAGGAACCTAAGAAAGTGGAAGAAGCCTTATTGGATCCAGATTGGATATTAGCTATGCAGGAAGAGCTAAACCAATTTGAGAAAAACCAAGTTTGGAAGCTGGTACCCAAACCAAAGAACAAGAGTCCTATTGATACAAAATGGGTATTCAGAAATAAGATGGATGAAAATGGCATTATCATAAGGAATAAAGCCAGATTGGTTGCTAAAGGCTATTCTCAGCAAGAGGGAATAGATTTTGATGAGACATATGCTCCTGTTGCAAGACTTGAAGCTATCAGAATCTTTCTAGCCTATGCAGCCCATGCCAATTTCAAAGTCTATCAAATGGATGTCAAGAGTGCATTTCTAAATGGAAAATTAGAGGAAGAAGTCTATGTAAGTCAACCTCCAGGATTTGAAGATCCAAATTTTCCAGACTATGTGTATTATCTGTTGAAAGCACTCTATGGACTGAAGCAAGCACCTAGAGCCTGGTATGAAACATTATCAAAATTTCTTTTGGAGAATCACTTCACTAGAGGTACTGTTGATAAAACTCTCTTCTTTAGAAATGTTAATGGCTCTAGTATACTTGTTCAAATTTATGTAGATGACATAATATTTGGTTCTAAAGATAATAAACTTTGTAAAAAGTTTGCTAAGCTAATGCAAAGTAATTATGAAATGAGCCTAATGGGAGAACTAACCTATTTTCTTGGTTTACAAATTAAACAAGTTAGTAATGGAATTTTCATTAGTCAAACTAAATATATTCATGATCTTTTAAAGAAGTTTGACTTAATGGAATGTTCATCTGCAAAAACTCCCATGGCCACTGCCACCAAACTTGAATTAAATAAGACTAAAAGGTCTGTGGACATTACAAGTTATAGAGGCATGGTTGGTTCACTTTTATATTTAACTGCTAGCAGACCAGATATAATGTTTGCTACATGTCTGTGTGCTAGATTTCAAGCTGATCCTAGGGAGTCTCACTTAATTGCTATCAAGAGAATTTTCAGATATCTCAAGGGTACACCAAATTTAGGAATTTGGTATCCTAGAGAATCTGGCTTTGATCTAATTGGTTATTCAGATGCAGACTATGCAGGTTGCAAAATAGACAGGAAAAGTACAACAGGCTCCTGCCAATTCCTGGGAAACAAGCTTGTATCATGGTTTAGCAAAAAGCAAAATTCAGTCTCTACTTCTACAGCTGAGGCTGAATACATTGCTGCTGGAAGTTGCTGTTCTCAAATGTTATGGATGAGGAATCAACTCCTTGATTATGGACTTCATGTTGATAGAATACCTATCTTTTGTGACAACACAAGTGCCATAGCCATAACAGAGAATCCTGTGCAGCACTCAAGGACCAAGCACATTGATATTAAGTACCACTTCATCAGGGAGCATGTCATGAATGGTACAGTGGAACTACATTTTGTTCCAAGTGAACAACAAATTGCTGACATATTTACCAAGCCACTTGATGAATCAACATTCACAAGATTGGTAAGTGAGCTAGGTATGCTTAATTACTCTTAAAATTCATGTCTTCTTTGCAATTTGAAGTGAAGCCTGAAGTATATTAGTTGCTAGAACAAATTTGACTTTTAACAAAGTTTATTCCATCAACGGATGTTCCCTATCCGTTGAAAGTCAAAATTGCTCTATCAACGGATATTCATTATCCGTTGAAAGACAAGTATATTTCTGGAACTTTTATCCGTCAACGGATAAAACTGAAGTACCTTTCAACGGATGACAATTTACATTATCCGTTGAAATGTCACATCAGACGTTTGAGGTGTCTCACAGCCGTTGATTCTATTTTCTTAACCGTTGATACCATACATACATCTGTATGTATTGGTTTTAAAGGTAGTTATTAGAATACTTACAGTTTATTCTTAAACGGCTGAAATTAACTAACACCTATTTACTGATTAATCCTTTATTTATTTCTTTTTCTTTGAAAGAATATAAGCCCTTCTGATTGTTCATTATTACTTTACGCTTTCTTAGAATTTCAAGCATTTACCATTTTCTCTCTGCAAAACCTTCAAGTTATTCTCTGCAATTTCTACTCACAACAATGGCACCAGTCGTGAAGATTATGTCTCAATCTGGGTTCATCTACGAGAAGAACAATTTCATAGCTCTGGTAGAAAAGAATGAAGCCCACTCAGATTATCACAAAATGATGGACTTCATCAAAAACTGTAAACTTAGCTATGCAATGCTGGAAGCCCCAACGATTTTCTGTGAAGTAGTTGAGGAGATTTGGACAACTGCTGAGTTCAACTCCATGGATATGACTATCTCCTTCACTCTCAAAGGTAAAAATCACTGTATTAACTGTGATGACTTACAAGCATGTTTTAAATTACCTGAGAACAATGCCATGACACCACACACTGATAGTGATGTATCCAGCATGTTAGATTCCATAGGTTACTCTCTTAACTCTGCTAATTTAGGGGGTATTAGACGAAAAGGCCTTAGGAAAGAATGGAGTTTTCTTGGGGATGCCTTCATAAAGGTTTTCTCTGGGAAAATTAGTAATTTTGATGCCATAACTTCATCTCTTGTTAATATGTTCTATATGCTTGTTTCTGATAGGTACTTTAACTTTAGCAACTATGTGATGCTAGAATTAGGTACTAGATTAGGTAACAAAGCTAATAGACCTAATAACATCTATTATGCTAGATTCTTTATGTTATTGGCTAACCATGTTACTGAAAATTTAGTCATTATCAATGAGAATAATAAACTCAAGTGCTGGGCACAAGAGAAAAGAGTTCTTGCAGACTTATTGAGAATGGATCTCAACAGCAGTGTGCAATTGGTATATTTACCAATCATGAATGCACCCCAGGTAGGTGAGGTAATTGCTTCTACAACTCCTACTTCTTCCAACCCCTCTATTTCTTTATCTTCTAGTGTGGCCATGAAATCTGTGTCAATGCCCCAACAGATTTCTACCAAGGTCACCAAATCTAAACTTTCAAAATCCAAGACAAAGAAAACCACCTCTGTTGTTTCTCAAAAGACAACAGTTGTAACAACAACCATTAACCCTGAGGGAAGTGAACAGGGTGTGAGTGGTGAGGGGAGGGGTGAACATCAAAGAAACCCCCAGGATAAGGAAGGAGAGTTGAGTGCTTCCCAAGCTAGCCAAGCCCCAGTTTCTCAAAAAGCTGTGGTGGTTGAAAAGGTTTCTAGCACATCCCTAGTAGCATCCTCCCAAAAGGATGTTACTATTGAAAAGAGTTCCCAACCAGGAACACAGAACAAAAGAGGGAGGGACACTAAAGCCAAACACTCACCTACAAAAGCTTTTATTAGAAGAAAGAAGGCTAGAACCCAATCTTCTATACAGGGTGCACACACTGCACAGATACATCCATCTGTCTCTGTGCCTTCTCAAACTCAGTTTGATGTGACTCCAATAAATGTGGAGTCACAGCCCCATTCTCTCACAATAACTACACATCAATCACCAAATACTTCTTCACCATCTCTGGATGTGGATATGTTATTCCCATCAATTCCTGATTCTCCCTCTTTACAACTCAGGGAGGAGCCCCACTCAAATACAGGTGATCATCATCTTTTAGATGATTTGTTGGATCACCCGCAAATTCTTTCAGATATAATTGAAGGATCTGTATCAACACATATCAAATCAATCTATACAGATTCAACAGTTATATCACTTTCAATTTCATCTTCTTTTCCTTCTTCAACGGATATCACTCATCCGTTGACAAGTGGTTGCTCTTCAACGGATAAGCTTAACAGCAGTTATCCGTTGATAACAACAGTTTCACCTTCAACGGATATTCCACATCCGTTGATAGTCTCTACACAAATAACTGAAATGATTCCAAGTGTAGAAGACATGAATACTGTGCAATCACTTTTAGGATTGAGGGCGGGGACTGAAAATTTGAGTGAGAGGCTGGGTTGCTCCCAGGCAAAAGGAGAGATTGAGAGCACAAAAATGCATGCTATTTCTTCCAGCATGGCAAAAGTCAGTGAGTGGAGTACCACCTTAGAAGGTGAAGGTGAGGGAGTGAGATGTGTGAGCCAGGGGGAGCCCCTGATGCAAGAACATAGAGAAAAAGAGAGAAAAGCAGGTACAGTTGATACAAGGGTGGAACCAGCCATTGCTCATGAGTCAATGATTGTGGATGATGCTGAAAAGGAAAGACAATTTCAGCAACATTACAAAGCTGTAATTGATAACATTTCCTTGGATGCTGACACTTTTACTCATCCTGTGACAGCCTATCAAATGTTGGCTGCTCAGGGCAATGAGGAGGCAGAAAGGACACTACATCTAGTGCACTCAACAGAATCTCTTCAAAGGGATAAAGCTGCTATTAACAGGATGCCTTCTACAGCTGGTGAGCCATCTGAGGAATTTGGAGTAAATTCTGATGATGATGACTCTATTTCTTCTGATGGAAGCATGAACATAGGGGGAGATGAAGACCCTAGTTCCATTCCTAATCTACCTGAATGGGCCTTGACTAAGGAGCATAGAACAGGTGAATTCAATGTCCACTTGGTCAAACAAATCATCACTATTCAAAAGGCCATTCAGAACACTTCAAATGCAAATATCAAGGCTATCCTCCAAGCTCACCTGGACTCACTGCATCTCATAAAGTTGCAGCAAGTAAAGCAAAATTTGAGTCTGGATGATCTCAGGAAAGATATTGCTGACTTGAAATCCTTCACTTCAGAAAAATTGGATTCAGTCATGCCCTATGGTACTTTGCAGGACTTGGTTTCGAGATTGAAAAAGGAATCAGTTACTGAACAAAGGCTGGCCAAGTTGGAAGACAGAGTTCAAGGAATTGAAGATTCTGTGGCCACCCTTCTTCTCAACCAACAATCTCAAACCAATCTCCTAATGCAGCTGGCAAAAGCACAAGGCTTGACCCCTCTCCTTGATGATAACAAAAAGGGGGAGAATAAAAGGGAAGGGGAAGGAGAGCCCTCTACAAAGATTCAGATATCTAAAGTGCTAGTTCCTGCCATCACTACCTCTCCAATCATTCAAATCAAGGGAAAACCTGATGGAATTGATTTGATTCAGCTAGCAGCAGCTGAAATACAAATGAAAGAACAATGGAGGAGAATTGATGAAAGGTTGCAATTGGTGTTTGGTTCTACACAAAATAAATCAACATCTGTGAAATTTAGCACAAAGATTGAACTAATCAACATGGAGCTCAAGCCAGTAGGGAGAAATAAGGTTGGAGAGACTTCTTTCAAGAATTTAAAACCTATGGTTCTAAAGCCTAACACTAGATCCAGTATGGACTCCACAAAGAATCCCCTAGACTTTGCTCAGATAAAGGAAGTAGACTTTCCTCTTCCAAAACCTGATGGAGACAAAGTTCTAAGTGCAAGCATCATAAAGAAGAAGGAGACCAAGGACAAGGGTGAGAGAATGAACATGGCCTTTATCTATAGAGAGGGAAAGAGTATCTGTGTGATGCAAGGACATCCCAAATTTCTAAAGGCTAAAAGGGAAGAAACCAGAAGGTTGAAGAAAGAAGCTGTAAAACTCAAGGCTGACAAAAGAGCACAAGTAAAGCTTGAAAAACAGCTAAAGTCAAGCCGAGTTGAAGAAATGAAAGGAATTGAAGTCAGGGGTGAAGAAAAGATTGCTAACTTAGATGAGGTTCTTGGGAGCATATTTGGTGAAAATATGGAAGAAAGAGAGGAATGGCAGAAGGGAAACAGAAGAAAGGCCAAGGCACACAGAAGGAGTGAAGATAACCCTGAAGATACCAAATCTATATCTAAACCACTACCTTCCATACCTGAACCTTTTGTTGCTGATCCCTCTATAAATATCCATGGTGAACCAATCATTCCAAAAGAGGAACCTATTGATTGGGACAACATCACATTGCCTACCTTTTTAACCACTCTACCACTACCAAAGAAACAGAAAAGAAAATCTAAATCTACACCTCCCCTAACCTCTAAGAAATTCACTCAAAAACAAAAACCTAACCCTAAGCCACCCATTTCTAAAGATGATTATGTTCACATCTGTGACATAAAAGAAGCTTCAGACATTAATCTCTATCTGGATGAGCTGGAGGAAGTAAGGGGAATAGCTGCCTACAGACAGCTACCAGAGAGATTGGTGTTCAGATATAAGGGAGCTGGGGAAAGAACATGGCCTCTCTACAGGATTCTAAATGAAGGCTACTCTACCTTGATCAGAGTCTTTTCAGCCATCAAAAAGGATTCTGGCTTTACCAGAACAGCCAAGACTGAAATTCTCAACAAGATTGCCAACATAAGGAAGACTTGGAGGGAACCAAATGCTTTGCCCAGAACCTTACTCATACAAGAAAGGGGAACTAAAATTCACAAATCACCTCATTGGTTGATGGAATTTAGAGATGACAAAGGAGTCAGAAGATTTTTCAGACTTGAAGACCAACTCAAGATTGCCAGCAATGAAACTCTCAAGGAAATGCAATCTAAGTTGGATATCAGTGATGAAGATGAAGCTGAATTCTTCAGACAACTCCAACTCCAAATTGAGGAAAATGACAAAGGGCTAGGAAAGAAAACCAGGGAACAAAGAAGAAAATGATGATTTGCTCAGGCTAGAGGAGCACCCTTGGAAATACTGTAAATCTTCAATTACCTCCCAGTACATACACTTTTGCAGCACTTTTATATTTCTACTTAGTTTCAATTCAAATATTTGTTAAGTGTTTTGTTATCATCAAGTTAACCCTGAATTTATGTCTACAATTCTTATAGACATAAATAGGGGGAGATTGTTAGGAATATATGTGCATTAGTTTGATGATATGTTTAACAAAACACTTAAGTAGAAATTTAGTGTCTGTAGCCTCAACGGATAAGACCACTTTGGCTATCCGTTGATGGTGTAGCTTTACTTAGAAATAAGTCTAGTATTGTAGCATATTTCAGTCTCTGTATTTAAAATGTAATTCTTAGAAGTTGAGAGAAACTATGAGTCATGTTGACTACTAGATGATATGCAGATAGGAAGGCCAATTGTAAATATTTCATGCCTTGTAATTTTGTATAAATGAAGTGGTATCAACGGATGACTTAAAGACCTTCAATGGATGAGAAGCTAAGCTTCAACGGATGTCTCTAAAAGCTTCAACGGATAACATCCTTCAACGGATGAAGTCATCAACGGATGAAAGCTTCAACGGATGTTCTGCTAATTAGCCGTTGATAAGTGGTAGTTGTACCTACAAACAGAGGCACATGGGTTGTCAGAGAAAACTGAGATGTGGTAGCCGAATTTCAGGATCAACAGAAAAAGCAGCCGTTCTTCTTTAGTACAAAGATGCAATAGTCAACAAAGTACTTGATTGAACAGGAAAAGAAGCAAGTGAAGAACTTATTTTACTATTGTAATTTTATATTGTTTTTCACTTGTACACTTGGTAATATATAAACCAAGAAGAAGCTAGTAATTAGAGAGAGATTTTCCAGAGCTGTTTAGAAATATCTTGAGAGAAAATTCATCTAGTTTGTACTAGGATGCAGCTGTGATCAACATTGTTGAACACAGATTTTCTAATATACCATCTCTGGTGGAACAACAAATCCACCAGAAAAGTTTTTAAAGTTTGTTGTGTTCTTTACATTTTGTGTTTGAATATATATCTGTCTGCATTAGCTCAAAGCAATTCATACACTTGTTCATCTAGAACACACTGCTTTAATAAACTTCTCAAAACCTGAAAAAGTTTTGAGATTTACATTCAACCCCCCTTCTGTAAATCTCATTGTTAGTCCTCTAGGAATAACAGACCTATTGACCTCCCTCCCCATTTTTGTGGGTCGATGCGTGCCTACTCGACCGAGTTTGACGCGGTGGCCACGGGTCGGGGCCGTGAGTGCTATAACAAATGTTTGTAGCCATACCAGCATCATCGTGGCCTTGAGAAAAATCCCCAAGTTTGACAATATACTTATCATATTTCTTATACCACTGCTGTTCCTCTTCACGTATCTTTTCACAGGTACTCAATGGATCCGAATGAACGTTACACAGGAAGTTCAATAATCACGATGCAGAGGGAATGTGAATGGCGTGTTGGATGTCTCAACAATTGTATGGGCCAATATGTCCAAGAAGGAGTGCGAATACCAAAACAACGCGCCATACACATGCAGCGAGACACGCCTCATGAGCTGGAATTAGCATTGTTTCGTGCTAGAGAGGAAGAGAATCGAATGAGGATGCGCTTAAACCGTAAAGACCTACAAAGAAGAAGTAAGGAGTATGCTGAAGACGGCGACCTCCACACTGCAATGATGTATCATCATTTCGCTATAGGTCCTGATTATGTTTCTGATTGTTTTTTGTCTGACGATGAGTAAGACAATTACTTATGCCAAGTCAATTCGGTGTAAGACATAATTACTAATCACTGACTCAAATAAAATTAAATAAAAAAACATAGACAACATAATACATCATTTGCTTTTGTTGTAAATTTCAAGAATCTTATCTTCTCTTTCATATCTTCCAAATGGGACAAAAATAGTATATTTATCTTTAATAAAAATCCTATCGGAAATCTCCATTGGATAGAATCAATAATGCATTCCTATCTGAATTCACAAAATGTTTAGTTATCTCTAGCCTACAGCTCCTATTCCTATTTATATGTGTCCTCCTACATTGCATGTATTCAAAACATACTACAATTCTAAGTTCCTAATTTTTAGCAAAATAATATCGTTCATACTTGTAGAACACTCCTCTATCGAATAAGGTATGTCATCATTACATGTATGTTTGTTTACATGTACAATCTTTACTTTAGTTTCCTAACTGTTAATGTTCTCTTCAACGCAGGGAAATGGAAGGACACGTGAACGTCAAATTTTTTTGGGGTGGAGTAGTTATTCGAGATGGTAGTAATATCAACTACTCTATCGATCCAAAAAAATGATGTTTATTAGGTTTGGTACCACTTACGATGAGCTTAAAAGTGTCGTGTATAATTTAATGAACATTAGTTCGTATCAATGGAATTTAAAATTGAGTTTGAAGTATCCATATCTTGGTCAGTACAACCTAGTTAAAAGTTTTTATCAAATGGATATTTTATGTGATGATGATGTTACACGCATATTAAATGTTCCTGCCATGTTGCTAAACGTTCAAGGAGATGTTTCTTTGTTCATCGAAACAGAAGAAATTGTTGTTGACGACCCATACTCATTCCAACATAATTTCGGGTCACAACCAACAACAACAACAACATACGGTGGTGATGTACAACCACTGTGGTCAAATGTACTTTTTGATCAAGGTGTAGGGTATGGAGGGAGGAGTACTCAACATGGTGGAGGGTCTGGTAGGGGGGCTAGTGAACATGGGGGACGGTATGAAGGGAGTAGTAGTCAATATGTTGGAGGGTATGGAGGGGGGAGTATACAATATGATGGAGGCTATGGAGGGGGGAGTAGTCAATATGGTACAGGGTATGGAGGGGGGAGTAGTCAATATGTTGAGGGGTATGGAGGGGGGACAATTGAACATGGTGGAGGTTATGGAGGGTGGAGTAGTCAATATGGTGGAGGGTCTGGAGGGGGGACTACTGAACATGGTAGAGGGTCTGGAGGGAAAAACAGTCAATACAGTGGCGGGTTTCAAGGGGGGGCTAGTTATGAAAGTGATGTGGTGGGAAGAGGTTCAGGTCAGCGGTTAGCCCTGCTGGCAGATGGAGTTGTAGCCAATTCATCAAGTCAGGAGACCTTTCACGATGTGGTGGGAACGGTTTTGCTGAGCCACTCGGCATCCATAGGTTCTGTCTCCTCCATGTAAGAAGTAACTTTTGCAGTCATCGCCCAGGTGGTGAACTAAAAAAATTAATGTGGAAAGCTGGAAGAACCACACAAGTCTCAAAGCACGACGCATATATGTCAAGAATTGGTGAAATTTTCCCCACCGCCCTACAATATCTTGCTACAATACCCGTGGAGAGGTGGACACTTTCCCATGATAGTGGTGTTCGCTACGGTCAAACAACCACAAACATGCTTGAGGGCTTTAACGGCAACATAAGGAGGGCTCGTTTTCTTCCAGTAATAGCAATGATGGAGTACCTCTTCTACAAGGCGGTCACAGTTGTAGACAAACATCGAAACATAGTGGATGTCGGTCTACAAGAGGGGCAACAGTTATGTGCACGTTCCGCCGCTATGTTAGCAAAAATTCGGAGGAAGGCAACAGGACATACGGTTATTACTTTCCATCGTCTCCGCGGGATAATGAAAATACTAACACATCAGTACACAACTTCTAAGGGAACGGTAAAGGGAGGTAAAACCCCGTGTTGTCAACCTCAATAACTGTACGTGCACCTGTGGAAAATGGGCGACCCATCACATGCCGTGCTCACATGCAATGGCAGGTTGTATAACACATGGATTGAGTTGGGAGCATTTAATCGAAAATTTCCATAAGAAACAAACAATGCAGGATTTGTACAAGCCAATAATTTATCCTTTAGAACCAACTCAATACTGGAACTACGACTTACCCGTACCTTGGCAGGGGTATGGAAAGTTAGTGCCGGAAGAGTCCTTGAAAAAGCTAAAGAAAAAGTGCGGGGATAAGGGACAATCGGTACAGGTCCGAACGGAGATTGATGGTCCGCGGTCTGGAAAGAAATGTAGTGTATGTAACCAAGAAGGTCACACCAAGCGTAGTAAGAAATGCTCAGGGCGCCCACACTGAAACACGTGATCTTGTTGTCAAACATATGTACTACTGCTATTACAAGCAGTCTACTTGTAATATGGTTTCGTTTCCTTGTTTTCCATTTCATTATTTACTTGTTCTATCATAAAATTTTGGTTTCCAATGCTCATTGGATATTCATTTTGTGTCTACATCTAACAGTTAACGTTTTTACATTTAACGTTATGACACCCTTTCTCGAATAAATAAAATTTTATATTTAATCATACAGACTCAAAATTTTTTTACATACCTACCAAACAATAGAAAAATGGACCTAAACAAATTTTCGGTTATTTAAATATGTCCGTGCACAAATTTGCCCCCCCTTGACAATTAAGCACTCGCCGCTCAAGACACCATCTTCCAAGCTACAAAAGTGTTGGTCATTTAAATTTTTAATTCAAAATTAAATTTTTCCCAAAATATAGGTTTACATTACAACACAACAAAAAAATTTGGAGCCCAAAAAATCTACGGTTATTTACATACGCACGTGCCAAAACATGCCCTCACCTAAAAATTTTGCACTCACATTGCACGACAACATTTTTGGAGCTAGAAAAGTCTTATTTATATGGTTTTTTATTTAAATTAAAAAAATACACACATAAAATAGGTTTACATTACAACCCAACAAAAAAAAATTAACTACAAATATTTTCCATTTATTTAATATAGGGGTCCAAAAATAGCCCTTCACCTAATTTTATTTCCCTCAAAAACACACTAACACAAGTTCATTAAGGGGAAAATAGATTTTTTTTATATAAAATGACCCCAGAATACCACTTGTTCTGGGGTCAATGGGTGATTCCCACAAGTACAGGCGTTCGGTACCATAAATGGGATTTTTTGAACAGATATACCAAATACATGATTTTTCCATTGAAACATACCAAAAAAGGGACGGAGCCCAATATAAGACCTCGTGTACTCTATAAAGAATTCAAACTTTATCAAATTATTCTTACAACCGGTATTAAATGAGGGAGGAGATTTCTAAACTTAATTGCACTACCGTTAACCTTTCAAATATGAGTTACAACGGCTTTACTAATGAATACACTTGGAGTAATAAGTTATGAGCAGTGTTCTAAAACTCGGGAGTACTCGGACGAGTACTCGGGGAGTACTCGGATCTATTTCCAATCCGGTTTTGGTGTACTCGGCAATAACTCGGTTTTTTACTTGACTCGGGTCAAACTCGGGCAAAACTCGGATTACTCGGAAAAAACTCGTTTTAGAAGAAAAAATTTGAAAAAAGAGTAATGTTCCAAAAAAAAACTCATAAGTGGGTATTAGTTTCTAACAAATAAATATAACTTTTAAGTATTTTAATGTTAAAATAATTGTAAAATACTAACCAAAATGAGAAAATAATAATTAATTACATTGCATATCATTTATTACATATTATAAATTAAATTCATACGAAACTAAAAGTTAGCGGTCATTTAAAATTTCGAGTTTTATATTGAGTACTATTTTGAGATACGCGAAAATATAATTAATTATCTTGTATATCATTTATTTATATAATACTTTAAGTTAAATAAATATTAAAATTAAAAATTAGTATTTTATTACCCGAGTTTTTAACCAAGTACTCTTTCCGAGTACTCCCCGAGTACTCGTTACTCCATGCCTTCGTCGAGTCAAACCGAGTACCGATTTTTAGAACACTGGTTATGAGTGAAGTAAAACACAGATTACGAGGTTGAGTGACATCCTGGTTCATGGGAGTGATGAGTGAAATATTTATAAGTATCGCTTGTGAGACACCCCCTCAGACCATAAATACATGTAGATCTATCATACATGCTGATTTGAAATGTAAAAGTTGACATTCAGTCAATCAAGTGTTGGGGTTTAACCCAATAGGTAGTATGGTCTTGGTGATAGAAAACATAATTGAATTGGGTAATAATTGTATGGGTAGACAATTATTATCATAATTGAGTTGGGTAATAATTGTATGTGTTGACAATTATTATTATAATGGGAATGGGTAGTAATTGTATGGGTAAACAATTATTATTGTAATCAGATTAGGTATGTCTTGTTGGCTAAGTTTGTGATGACTATATATACATAGTCATGTTATTGTTTTGATGTATGTTTGAGTATTGTTTGACTTAAGTATCGCTTGAGTGAATACCGTTTGGTGAGATTGATTGTATTATTGATAGTTGTTTTGATTAATAATACAAGTTGGGACGTGGGTTTTTTCGCGTCATATATTGAGTGTGTGTTTTGCATTATTTATTTGGTTCTATACTTGTGTGTGTTCCCCCTAACAATTGGTATCAAGAACAAAGGTTCATGATGGAGAAGGTTGGGGGATTTGAAATTAAATTGTTTAATGGAAGAAACAATTTTACCTTGTGGTAAAGTACGGTAAAAGATCTGTTAATTCAACGAGGGTTATATGCGACTCTCGGAGGGAAGAAGCCTACTGAAGTTGATGATACAAAGTGGGGAGACATGAAGTTACGTGCGGCATCAACGATCCGGTTGGCCCTTGCACCGGAAATCAAGTATGATGTTCTTGAAGAGGACAATCCCAAGAATTTGTGGGAGAAGTTAACGAAGACTTATCACTCAAAGTCTTTGGTCAACAAGCTGTTTCTCAAGAAAGATTTGTTTGGGCTCAAGATGGAAGAAGACGGAGATTTAAGAGATCATCTGAATCGTTTTAATGGCTTAATCAACCAGCTAAATAATTTGGATGAAAAATTAAAGGATGAGGACAAAGCTGTTCTACTACTAGTGTCTCTACCGAAGAAGTATAATACTGTGATGGCTTCTTTATTGGTTAGGAAAACGAAGTTAGATTTGGATGAGACTATTGTTATTCTTCTGGAGGCCGAAAGATTGATGAAACAAGAATCGAGTGACACATCTGATGGAAGTGCATTTATGGTACGTGCGCGTGATACGGAAAAGAAGTATGCTAAGAAACATAACCCTAATATCAGGTGTTTTTATTGTGATGAATTGGGTCATATACAATTTATGTGTCCAAAGGCAAGAGAAGACTTGAGAGAGTTGAAGAAAAATCGAGGGGGTAGTGTTTCGCTTGTAGAAGCTGATGAAGATGTTCTTTTGGTTCAAGAAGAGAAGGGATCAAAGGAAGAATGGGTGCTTGACTCGGGATGTTCTCATCACATATGTGGTAGGAGGGAGTGGTTCTCGTCCTATAAAAAGTGTGAGGGAAAGATTGTAACTTTACCGAACGGTAAAACGGTAAAGGTTGCTGGCATTGGTGAGGTAACAATGAAACGTCACAACGGTCGTGTTCAGAAGTTAACTCAAGTAAGATACATACCGGAGTTAAATCGAAATCTGATTTCGTTGGGTAAATTAGTTGATTTAGGATATACTGTTATGATGAAGAACAGTATGTTGAAAGTCACTAAAGGAGATTTAGAGATACTCAAAGGTCGAAAAGATAAGAGAAATCTTTTTGTACTCGAAGGAGGGGTTATTGTTCGAGGGGAGGTATTGGGTGATCGACATCGATGGCTTGATGGTGACCGTTAATTCGGTTGTGCATGAAATCATATTGGGTTGAAGGGGAGGATTGTTGGGGTTAAACCCAATAGGTAGTATGGTCTTGGTGATAGAAAATATAATTGAATTGGGTAATAATTGTATGGGTAGACAATTATTATCATAATTGAGTTGGGTAATAATTGTATGTTTTGACAATTATTATTATAATGGGAATGAGTAATAATTGTACGGGTAGACAATTATTATTGTAATCAGATTAGGTATATTTTGTTGGCTAAGTTTGTGATGACTATATATACATAGTCATGTTATTGTTTTGATGTATGCTTGAGTATTGTTTGACTTAAGTATCGCTTGAGTGAATACCGTTTGGTGAGATTGATTGTATTATTGATAATTGTTTTGATTAATAATACAAGTTGGGACGTGGTTTTTTTCGCGTCATATATTGAGTGTGTGTTACATTGTTTGTTTGGTTCTATACTTGTGTGTGTTCCCCCTAATATCAAGAACACTCTACATGAAGATAATAATGAGCATCATGCTCAAAAGAGGTAACACACGAAACATGTTGTAAATCTAGAAGAAGGGGAAATTATAGGAGATTGTGTTCCAGAAGTGATTAAAACTATTTCAAGTATTGTCGAGGTTGTTGAAATTCAAGATCTAATTAATACTTAAAATCATGATTATTTATCTTTCAGAGATACGATTAAGAAAAACTTTGAAGATGTAACCAAGGGAATAAAGTCAAAATGCATAAAAGAAGAGATTGATTGATGAAGCTCTAAAAAATTCTTTGAAGATCTTTAAAGCGATAACTCAGCAAATATATATCAATATTATGAAGTCCTGATCAAAATGGTTGATCTCTATCATTTAGTACTCTAAAAGAAGGTCGACACAGAAAAAGGTTGACATATATATATGACATTGGTTGGTTCAGGAATGCAAAGAAAATCCTTCAGACTCTTAGACGATTTAACTATAACATAATTTTTTATACCTAGAAGCAAGGTTATTAATTGAGTCAAGTCCAACGAGATACTAGAGATATGATAAAGGACTGAAATGAAAGCAATTGGAGTTTAGGTTCATGAAGAATTCCATTTGGTTAAACCACCATTCAGAGCGTATTTCGATAGCGGGAAGTGAGAAATAATTTTCATTTCGGATCGCCTAATTCAATAGCTCAAAAAAATAGGCAGAGTTCGCCCAACATAGTTAAGTGTCGAAGGTTTCTACGCTATACAAAAGATATTCTTAATCTATCGGGTGCTAGCCAGTGCCGGAGGTAGTGGGGTGCATGGTGTGTCAAGTGACACACCATTATTTTCAAGGAAAAGGTTTTTTTTTACTAATACAGCTTATCAGATCAGGCTTGTGCTTCTGTTCTCAATCTCTATTCTCTGACTTTTGCATAAAAAAGTTTTATTTTAGCTTTTCAACTATAACTTGTATTTCAAAATCATCTCATGTGTTGCTCTCGTTGATGAAATAATAAAAGATTATATTAGATTATAAGTAATTTTAGAAACTGTCAAACAGATATTATACTTTTATTTATTTTCACTTGCTGTGATTTAATTAATTTGTGGTCATTTTATTAATTTATAATTAAATAAGTGTATTATGTAACATTTTAGACTCAATTAAAAAAATTAATGTGAATAAATTTAACTATTATTAGTTAGTGACACACCATTTATAAACTTCTGTATCCGCCACTGGTGCTAGCGCATGACTAATTGAATACAAAGTACAGGCTCTTCTTCTGTTTTACGAATCTAACTAATCTATACTACTACTAAATATTATATTCAGACTAGGTTTTCTAGAGTGAAATAACATAGTAGAGTTTATATATTTTGTGCTATTAGAATCATAAGCCGCAATATACTATAGTTTACCGAACCTTCTTATATCGGTTAAAGTTCTTATAAGGCAATAAGAGAGGACTAACGCATCATCTTCGAGGACGTAAATCTAATTGATGAGTGGTTGAATAAAAGCAAACTGAAATACATGAAGTATGTTGAAAGCTAGTGAGGAAGAAAGGGCAAACGAATAAAAAAGAACTTAAGGCAGCTAAACTTCTATATGCTTACAGGTTTAACCGAATGGAAATATGGGGATGTGATATGAACCAAGTAAAGCGATACAATACTAGATCTTTTCCATGTCAAGAAGAGCTAACACCGGATTCTACCAGAGTCGTGTTATAAAATTCAACAGATTTGTGAAGTTGAAGTTGTAGAGAGTAAGTGGGGGAATAAAAAGAGTTAAACTTGATGATATCCATAAAGTTTCTTATCACTAAGGAACTTAAATGATAAAAAATTTTATACAGGAAGACAAGGCTATCATGAAGCAATTTGAACAAACTTATAAGCACACAAAGTGGAATGGGAAACTCATCTAGTTAATTGAAAGTTCAAATATTATCGGTTCAGTTTCGGATCCAATAAAAATAAATTAAAACTTTATTTAGTTCAAAAAAAATTAATATTTTAAAATGTATACTTCATTTTTAGTATATTTTTTATAAGAGATCATGTGCATAAGTAAACTATCAGCCAACAAACCTTATAGTATTATCATATCAAATCAATAACTATTCCCCAGTCTTTTAATCCATTAGAGCATCTGTAATGCATCACCCTAATTTTTTTTTCTGGGCCTCTTTTTATTTTACATGTACACTAAACTCTTAATGGCCAATCTGATGCAACGTAAATCATCAACTCAACTCGCCATTTCAATTTAGCTATTAATGAAACTGACCATGACACAAAAATTTTTACAAATAAACATCAAAAGTCTATGTATTAGATGTTGGAGTTAATATTAATATTAATAAATTAATAATAATAAATTAATGAACAAATATTAATATTAAGAAATATGAATAAATATAATGTTTAATAACTTATTAAAATGATATAATAAATATTATTTACGTGAAAAGTAGATAAAAATAATATTTTTATATAAAACCGACCAAATGAAAGTGTCCACATGTATTAAAGGGAAATAGACACTTGAGAGGGGAAAAAGTCAGGGAATTTTCCATGTTATAAGATCATCTCCTACGTTGACCACTTAATACCCTTGGGCCACATCGAACCAACATGAAGAAAATATGTTGTGACCTCTTTGGTGGCCCTGACCGTTTACTAACAAATTTTTATTATTTATTTGTACATGCATAATAGATGTTATTATCCCTAAACAAACTTTGTCAACCGTTTGTGTCCTTGCTTTATATGTTGCAATTTTAATCACACTAATTTGATTATTATAATTTTAACATTGTTAAATTAAATTAGTATTGAGTTTTAATTTATTATTTTACTAAAAATATAATATTTTAATATTTTATTTATTTGAATTAAATTATAAAATAAAAGTACTTTGAAAAATAAAACAAAATGAGCCACATTTGTAAGTGAAAATGAGCTTGTGCCTCGCAGGGTAGTGGCCACTTTTTTTACAAGGCCGCTTAATGCTTTACTGGCAAAAGAGTAGCTCACATGTAACTCGATTGGGAATCTATAGCACCCCCAATGTAGGGTCACTTATTATCATGGGACTAGCAAACCAGATTTGGCTAGAACTTAAAATAAGTTTTGCCACTAAAAGCATCAAAGAAGAAGTGGGCAGTCCCACCAAGTTGGGCCGAAACAATCTCTGCAATTTGTCACTTTATATTAATATTTAATTTAGTATTGTGGCATGTTCGTTCTTTTTGGTCTACTAAATGGGCCCACATGATCGAGGAGAACAGATTCTGCATTGCATGGTTTTATCAAGCTGCGCCCCAAGTCCAACTTTTTATATTTGCCATGTTGATGGGACCCAGATAAATGGGAAATGTATTAAAATATTAATATAAGATATTGGAGAGTAACACCTTGAGATTTTAGAGTGATTGGTTCCTTAACATGGTATCAGAGCTCAGACTGACGGGAGTATCTGTAACGACCGAGGAATTATGCTTGTATTATATTATAATAATGATAAATTATGTGATTAAATGTGTTAAGTCGTTGAACCCTAACTGCTATGTGTTATGTGTTGGTTGTTTTGATCCAAACGTGTTTTGGATATTTATTGAGCGTTTTATCGTCAGTTATATATATATATATATATATATATATTATATCAAAACCTGTACAGCTCAAAACTATGTTTTAAAAGCCCGTATTTCAAACAAAATCATTGGCCCTATTTTGCCAAAAATGCCCTATCCCATATCGCTATTCTAAACCCCTAGACGTTTTACAAATTGACCTTTTTCGCGAAAAACGACTTTTCCGGATCCCTTCGGGTATCAAAAACCCCACAAAAATTATATTTTTATTTTTATATGATCATGAAATTATCATATATCATTTTTCTTTGTATTTTTGTATTTTTCACAATTTTTGGGAATTTTTAGTATTTATTTTGTATTTATTGGATATTTAAAAATTCAATATTAATACCCAAAAATTATAAAAATTGGGGCCAAATATTTTTATTATGAGTGTAATTAGACCCTTAATTTTACTTAGGGGTATTATTTTCATAAATATAAATACCTGAATTATTATTAATTAAATCAGTCAATTACAATTAAAAATCAGAAAAAAAATAAAAAGAAAAGAAAGGGAATTAGGGTTAGGGTTTGGTGAAGAACAGGGCAGCAGAATCAATCGGACTTTTGAACGTGATTCCGGTGTCAGAAATCGAAGTGTAAGTAGCCGTTTTGAAGCTTATAATCTCTACTTTTCGATTATGTAACTGTTTTTGTTATTCGATTAATCGATTTTAAAGTTGTTATTTTCGGGTTTATTTTTTTGAATTCGGGTTTTGTGATTGAGTAGTTGTTTGATGATTCTGTTAGCATAGTTGTTTAGATCGTTGAAATTACAGTCGAACGGTACCGGTTTCGTCGAGTTTGGTGTTGATTTCGAGCTCGCCGGATTTTGACGTCGCCGCCGTGTTCGTTGAGTTTCTGGCCGTTGTGGACGACGAGGACGAAGGAGGAACAGGAAGGGAGCGTCGTGGTGTTGCTGTGCGTCGAAAATGAAGAAAAACGAGTATGAAATCGAGCGTTTTGGCTCCAGTTGGTTCGCCGGAATCAGTCCGCCGGCGTCGGATTCTGGGGAAGGGGCCGGTGTTCTTTGTGACCCGATTGGGTCGAAGACGACCCGGTTTCCAACCCGGTTTCGACCCGGTTTCGATCCAAAAATCCCCAATTTGATTTTCTGATTTTTGTTTCTGAATTCTTATTATTTAATTATATTTTATAAAAACAGAAATTAGATTTATTAATTCTAAAAATTTATTTAAAAATTAGTTTTAAAATCTGAAAAATAGTATTATTAATTTCTAGATTATTTTATTAAATTATAAATTCGAATTTATGTATTTAATTAATTATTTAATTATTTATCTAATTATTTATTAATTATCTAATTAATTAATAATTGGGTAATTAATTAATAATTAGGTAATTAATTAGTAAAGAAAGATTAGAAATAATTAAGTAATGTGATTAATAATCTAATAATTAGTTAATAGTGCGAGTAATGATTCGATAATTGAATTATTATTCGAGCGTTAGTTATTCGAATAATATTGTAATAATTATTCGTATCGTATAAATAGTTATCGGTAATTATCTGTTTAGCGAATCATACGAGTTTCAATAATAATAGAATAATTCGATAATTATGCGGGAGTTGCGAGTGGCTCGTGCATATACGATCGATTAATCGTTAAGTGATCTATAATTCGAATAATTCGTAGTTATTCGATAAATAGCGTATGGGTTAATCAAGGTGATTGATTATTTGTAAATAATCGATCTAATCGAATAAATATCGATAAGTTATAAATATTATAATAAATTGTGATTAATCCTAATAATTAGGAATTTATTATTTTAAATTATTAAATAAGTAATTATTAATTATTTATTAGTTATTTATTTATTAAATATTTAAAAAGTGATTAATTATTTCGATAATTAATCACATAATTTTCAATAAATCGTACTTCGTTTTAACTCCAAAAATTATAAAAAAATTATTTTTGACTTTGATTTTTCTTAAATAATTATTTAAAAATTATTTTAGGATTTAAGAGGTTGTAATAATTATTTATATTGACCAATAAATTGAATTATCAGTGTTTAATTGATAATAATTCAACCGTTAATCCGATTTGAGCGAAACGAAGACCCCTAGACTCAGAAAAATGAGACGAATCCAATAAAAATAGTTGTAAGTTATAATTTCTTCCGAAAGAGAGTAGTTTGGTGATAATTGATAGTTCGTAGGTCCTAGTAGGGGTATAATTGAGCCGAATAAATCCCGAAAAATTATAATAAAATCAGATAAGACTAGTAATGCAAGTATAAGTCTAGAATTGATTCTAAAAATAATTATAAATCTAGAAATTGATTATGTGCTTTATGTGCTACGTGCTTTACATGATTATGTGAACCTATGTGCTGTATAAATGTATGTGTATATATACGAGTCAGATAGAAACGCATGGGTAGACTGATAAGGTTGCGTGTTATCAATTCAAGATACACGTATATAGTAAGTTATCTAAACGCCTATCTTTCCATGATTTGTTCAGTGTTAGCAAGGCAGAGCAGGCTAGGGTCAGAAGGCAGTGAGTTAAACCAGGTTAAGTACGCGCAAAACAAGTTTTTTCCCCTATTCTAAATTCAGAATAGTGATTTATATTTCTTTTCTATCGTATCAATTCTCTTTGATAATCATTGTTCATATACACTGTTACCCATTTATTATTGCTTGTTCCAGTTTCATTTCAATTCTTGATTTACCCAATTTATTGAATTCCCTGTTCATATTTCAATTCCTTCACCCTACATATACTCTGGTATATCCTGGTGTTGGGATATATCACTAGCATACCGATTGTTCCGGATGCTCAGCCTTGGACTGGATGGTTACTATAAAGGCTGGGTTTTACCCAGACCATTAATTAATAGGCCATAGTTGCCTGAGTACTCCTTATGTTGGTTGGGTCTATGCAGTTGGGTATAGATCCGCACTATATTCTGACTGATCAGCAGATTATAGTGCATATGTTGGTTTTTGTTTCCAGTCTTGTTCATTTGGCACTCGCCATCATTGGCAAATTACTATTCGATACAGATACAGATGGTTGTTACAACCAGCAGCTTATTGTTTCTCTCATTTCTCTTTTTCTATACCATATATATATTTTTGCAGGCTTGTTGAGCAATTTTGGCTCATCCCTTTTTATTGTTACTCCTATTATTTTACAGTTAAGGTAGAGAATGAAACCCATCAGGACCCGCATAGTCAAGAAGCGAGTCAAGCAGCGGGACCCTCTTATACCAAGAGTGTTCCTTCCTATTCCCGAAGAGAGCTTTGAATTGCCAGATCAGGTGTAGCAGGATAAGTAGTAATGTTGGGTTGAATAAAAAAGTCTTGTGTAGTTTGAATAAAAGTTGTGTAGTGAAACTGTAGATAGAATAAAGTTTTGTATCAAAGATAATTCTTGAGCCAGGTTTTATTTAGTTGGGTTTGTAATAAAGTGTAGTGCGTGATTCTTGTTTTCAAACTCAGACCTTAAAAGATCCTGAGTAGTGATAGTTCGGGTTAATTATTATATTTATATTCCGCTTGTGCAGGTTTAGTCGGTAATTGTTGTTAATAATGCCCCAAATCTATAACCCGGATTTGGAGGGTGTTAGAGTTGGCATCAGAGCTTAGGTTTGACCTTTGAAAACAAGAACGTTAGGGCTAAGATAAGATAGGAAAATAAGATAGGATGAGAGTAAGAGTGTTAGGATTGTTTGTCTATGTGATTAGAAGTTATGAGTGTAGGAATTGTAATTTGATTGTTTTTGTGTTATTATTTTTATGTATATTAGATGGCTTCTTTATCATCGTCTACGGAGAGGACCGAGACAGATCCAGTGGATGCACCGGTAGTAGCCCCAGTGTCAGAGCAGATCTTACCTCCATTTCCACCTGAGCCAGCACAAGAAATACCACTTCCCCCAGAGGTACCAGGTTTTGCAGATTATTTTCCATACTTTGAGCCAAAGATACCAGATATTCCACCATTAGAGTTTCCGATGTTTGATATTCCTGATATGGTTGATCTTCCGCAGTGGGAGGATTTAGAGCCTCAGATTCCTATGCCACCAGTCGAGATTTCAGAGCTGCCACATATGGAGCCAGAGGCAGAGCCGCCAGTGTATGCGCCGATGGAGCAGCCTGTCTTATTTCCTGCCCCATTAGCTATTTATGCACCTGTTCCGGGAGTTTATCAGTTTCCTCGGCCAGAGTTTATGGATGAGATCGTGGTGGATGGACCATTACCTTCTCAAGGTTCCAGCACTGATCTTCGGGAGCATCATACCGTGACTTACCAGCGCTTTCAGGCAGAGAGGGAGGAGAGGATTAGATGGCAGAACCAGTGTAGGGAGATCCTTGGGTTGTATGAGACACAGACGGATGGTCCTGTCAGAGCATTACGACCGGATTATATACTGAGAGAGAGAGGCTACATCATATTCACCGGGTTAGTTCGCAGCAACTTACTGATTTGAGACAGCAGGATCTTAGTGTGGAGACAGCATATCGCAGAGCATTGGGACTTACCGAGGCAGTGCTAGAGGCATTGCAGGAGGAGTTGAGCCATGTACCACCAGGATTTTGAGACTAGCAGATCGATGAGTGTTGTATTATGTATATTTTGTAGATAGAGGCAGTATAGTATTGTATGACTAGTTTGTATGAGTGTAGTTACTGACTTTGACCGATAGTAGTAGTAGCAGTATGACTGTTATATCATAGGTTTTTGTATCAAGCACTGACACCTGTAGCTGGTGTTCTACCTATATATATACGAGATGATCTTTTGCACGTTTTCTTTATTTTATTTCCAGTTATTTAAGCATTTATATTTATTTCAGTACCATTGCATATTTACAAATGTAGTTTTATTTACGATCATGTTGTACCCTTATATTAAAAAAAAACATCATACTGTCTTATCTATTCAGTTATTTAATAAGCTGTTTTATTTTCTCAAATCGACTGTTTTAATATATGTTTAATATCCTGTTATTAAAGAAGACCCATTGTTTATTTACCAGAAAGATGGCACCTAAAAGAAAAGCACAACCCGACTCATCGAATGGAAACACCGAGGGCCAAAACAATAATAAACAGATGGATCAGATGTTTAATCTCATGCAACAGCAGATGTTGATGATGCAACAACAAATGCAGCAGCAACAACAGCAGTTCCAGCAACAGATGTTACAGCAAGCCGCTCATCCAGGACATCAAATACCACCAGCAGCACCTACGACTACTTTCAAGCAATTTCAGTCGGTGAAGCCACCGGAATTTATGGGTTCCACGGATCCTACAAAAGCGAGAGCTTGGCTGAAAGAGATGGAAAAGGCTTTTTCGTTGGTAAAGGTTGAGGAAGAGCAGAAGACGGATTTCGCTAGCTATTTCCTAAAAGGCGAAGCTAATTACTGGTGGGAATCAAAGAAAGCTTTGGAAGAAGAAGGTGTGGTGACCTGGGATAGATTCACTAATCTTTTCTTGGAGAAATATTTTCCTCGTTTTATGAAGAACCAGATGGAGATCAAGTTCCTGGAGCTGAAACAAGACAACTTATCGGTGGCGGATTATGAGACCAAGTTTACTGAATTGGCAAGGTTTGTTCCAGAGCAGGTGGATACGGACGAGAAGCGGGCCAAGAGATTTCAGCAAGGACTGAAACCATGGATTCGTAGCAGGGTAGCTGTGTTTGAATTGACAACTTATACGGCTGTTGTTCAGAAGGCTATGATTATTGAAGGCGAAAGCGAAGCAGCTCAGAAAGAGAAAGGACAAGGGAATTTTCAGAATCGTTTCAACAAAAGGCCGGGATTTCAAGCTCGAGGAAAAGTAAACTTTAGGAGGCCAGAACAAAACAACCAGAGGATGGGTAATCGACTACCTGCCCCAACTCAGCAAAGGCTTATTCGACCGCCTGTACCTGATTGCAGAACGTGTGGTAGAAAGCATACGGGAATTTGCAACAAGCCAAATGTCACGTGTTTCAAGTGCAAGCAAAGGGGACACTATTCTGGAGAATGTCCGATGGGAAAAGCAGAAGTTACTTGTTTTCAATGTGGGAGAAAAGGACATATCGCCAGAGACTGCAGAGGAATTACAATGGCTGCTAGTATTCCAAGAGTTTTAGCATTACATCCACCTCCACTACCACAGCAACATCAGCCCAAAGCAAGGACTTTCAATATGTCAATGAAGGAAGCAGTACAGAGTCCGAATGTGGTTGCAGGTACACTCCCTGTAAATTCCGTAAATGCTTTGGTATTGATTGATTCAGGAGCTACTAGATCTTTTATATCTGAAGCTTTTATCTCTAAAATAAATTGTGAGGTACAGTGGTTAGATGAAGTGTTAGTCATAAAATTAGCGAATAATGATCAGGTTGCAGTAGATCGAGTATGCCCGAGTTGTGATATTGAGATAGGAAGATGTCATTTTTCAGTTGATTTGATACCTTTTAGGTTAGGGGAGTTTGATGTTATTCTAGGAATGGATTGGCTATCTAGTAATAATGCTCAGATTGACTGTGCGAATAAGAGAGTGAAATTGCAAACTGAAGAAAATGAAACGGTAATATTTAAAGGTGAGAAGCAAAAGCAGAAATTCCTATCAATAATGCAGACGAGAAGATTGCTACGTCAAGGATGTCAAGCTTATTTAGCCTATGTACGGGATGCTGATAAGGGAAATTTGAAGATTAAAGATATTCCTGTAGTTTGTGAATTTCTTGATGTTTTTCCAGACGAATTACCAGGACTTCCACCAGATCGAGAAATCGAGTTTACTATTGACTTGACGCCAGGGACCGAACCAATTTCGAAAGCTCCATATCGAATGGCACCTGTTGAAATGAGGGAACTAGCAAAGCAGTTGCAAGAACTTCTTGACAAAGGAATTATAAGGCCAAGTGTATCCCCATGGGGTGCGCCAGTATTATTCATGAAAAAGAAGGATGGTAGTATGCGATTGTGTATTGATTATCGTGAGCTGAACAAGTTAACTATCAAGAATAAATATCCTTTACCACGCATCGATGATTTATTTGATCAACTAAAAGGAGCAGCATGGTTTTCGAAAATCGACTTACGATCAGGCTATCATCAGTTAAAGATCAAGGCCGAAGATATTCCTAAGACAGCGTTCAGAACAAGGTACGGACACTACGAATTTCTTGTGATGGCTTTTGGATTGACAAATGCACCTGCAGTGTTTATGGATTTGATGAATCGAGTATTCAAGAAGTATTTGGATAAGTTTATCATTGTATTTATTGATGACATCTTGATCTACTCAAAGACAGAAGAATAACATGCAGCGCATTTAAGAACGATATTGGAGATATTACGAAAGGAGCAGCTTTATGCAAAATTTTCAAAATGTGAATTTTGGTTAAAAGAAGTGCAGTTTCTAGGGCATATCATCAGTAGAGAAAGCATTCAAGTTGATCCAACCAAGATTGAAGTTGTGTTGAATTGGGAAAGACCAAGGACGCCGACAGAGGTTCGAAGTTTCTTAGGATTGGCAGGATATTATCGAAGATTTGTCAAAGATTTTGCGAAGATAGCAACACCGCTGACCAAGTTAACTCGATAAAGTGAAAAGTTTGAATGAAATAGTAAGTGTGAAGAAAGTTTTCAAGAATTGAAGAATCGGTTGGTGACTGCACCAGTATTAGTACTGCCAGATGAGCAAGAAAATTTTGTTATTTACAGTGATGCTTCATATCGCGGTTTAGGATGTGTGTTGATGCAACATGGTAACGTCATTGCATATGCGTCGAGACAACTTAAACCTCATGAGCAGAAATATCCTACGCATGATCTGGAATTGGCAGCAATTGTATTTGCATTGAAGCTTTGGAGACATTATCTGTACGGTGAAAAATGCGAAATCTACACGGATCATAAAAGTCTGAAGTATATCTTCACGCAAAAGGAACTGAACATGCGACAACGTCGATGGATGGAATTGATTAAAGATTATGATGTTACAATCAGTTATCATCCAGGAAAAACAAATGTTATAGCAGATGCACTAAGCAGAAAAGAAAGATTGAATCGGTTAACTTCATGTGAAGAATTGGTTAAAGAATTTGACAAATTGGAAATTGAGATTCGTATTCCTCATGAATCTGCAGGAACTATTTACGCTATGACTTTTCAACCAGGGTTGCTAGAAAAGATTCGCCATTGTCAAGATAAAGTGATGAGTCAAGACGACAACTTAACAGGAGAAGAGATTACTACTCAGAAAGATAATGAAGGAATTTTACGTTTTGCGTCAAGAATCTGGATCCCTAACGTGGCAGAATTAAAAGAAGAAATTATGCGAGATGCGCACAATTCGAAGTATTCCATTCATCCAGGAAGCACGAAAATGTATCGCGATTTGAAGGAAAACTTTTGGTGGCCGAATATGAAGAAGGAGATAGCAGAATGGGTGAGTAAATGCTACACATGCCAGCGAGTTAAAGCAGAGCATCAACGTCCGAGTGGGTTATTGCAACCATTAGACATTCCAGAATGGAAATGGGAACATCTAGCAATGGATTTCGTAGTGGGACTTCCAAGGACGAAAGCCAATCACGATGCAATTTGGGTTATTATTGATCGATTGACGAAATCAGCACATTTTCTTCCAATTAATGAGAGATTTTCATTGGACAAGCTAGTGCATTTATATCTTAAAGAAATTGTGATGCGTCATGGAGTACCAGTATCAATTGTATCGGATCGAGATCCTCGTTTCAATTCAAGATTTTGGAGACAATTCCAAGAATGTCTAGGAACGAAGTTGAATATGAGTACAGCCTATCATCCACAAACTGACGGTCAAAGTGAAAGGACAATTCAAACAATTGAAGACATGCTACGAGTTTGTGCGATTGATTTTGAAGGTAGTTGGGATGAACATTTACCCCTAGTGGAATTTTCTTATAATAACAGCTATCACGCCAGTATTGGAATGCCACCGTATGAAGCATTATATGGGAGGAAATGCAGATCACCAGTGCATTGGGATGAAGTTGGAGAACGCAAGATTTTGGGTCCAGAATTAATTCAGCAGACAAAAGAAATGATTGATCTTATTCGAAAACGAATCGAGACAGCGCAAAACAGGAAAAGCAAATATGCAGATCAAACAAGGAAGGATATGGACTATCAGGAAGGAGAACACGTATTGCTCAAAATATCGCCATGGAAAGGATTGACCAGATTTGGCAATAAAGGGAAATTGAAGCCACGATACGTTGGACCATTTGAGATTTTGAAGAAAATTGGGAAGGTTGCGTACGAGTTAGCTCTACCACCCCATATGCAGCACATTCACAACGTATTTCATGTATCTATGCTTAAGAAGTATAATCCTGATACAAGGCATGTAATAGAATATGAACCAGTAGAACTTCAGGCAGATTTGTCATATGTAGAGCAGCCAATAAGAATTCTAGATAGGTAAGAGAGGGTATTAAGAAATAAGTCTGTGTCATTAGTGAGAGTTTTATGGAGAAACCCAGTGGTTGAAGAATCAACCTGGGAGCTTGAGAGTGAAATGTTAGAAAGGTATCCTCAGTTATTTGTATAATGTGATTCTGAGGACAAAATCTTGTTAAGGGGGGGGGGGGGGGGAATGTAACGACCGAGGAATTACGCTTGTATTATATTATAATAATGATAAATTATGTGTATTATTATGTGATTAAATGTGTTAAGTCGTTGAACCCTAACTGCTATGTGTTATGTGTTGGTTGTTTTGATCCAAACGTGTTTTGGATATTTATTGAGCGTTTTATCGTCAGTTATATATATATATATTATATCAAAACCTGTACAGCTCAAAACTATGTTTTAAAATCCCGTATTTCAAACAAAATCATTGGCCCTATTTTGCCAAAAATGCCCTATCCCATATCGCTATTCTGAACCCCTAGACGTTTTACAAATTGACCTTTTTCGCGAAAAACGACTTTTCCAGATCCCTCCGGGTATCAAAAACCCCACAAAAATTATATTTTTATTTTTATATGATCATGAAATTATCATATATCATTTTTCTTTGTATTTTTGTATTTTTCACAATTTTTGGGAATTTTTAGTATTTATTTTGTATTTATTGGATATTTAAAAATTCAATATTAATACCCAAAAATTATAAAAATTGGGGCCAAATATTTTTATTAGGAGTGTAATTAGACCCTTAATTTTACTTAGGGGTATTATTTTTATAAATATAAATACCTGAATTATTATTAATTAAATCAGTCAATTACAATTAAAAATCAGAAAAAAAATAAAAAGAAAAGAAAGGGAATTAGGGTTAGGGTTTGGTGAAGAACAGGGCAGCAGAATCAATCGGACTTTTGAACGTGATTCCGGTGTCAGAAATCGAAGTGTAAGTAGCCGTTTTGAAGCTTATAATCTCTACTTTTTGATTATGTAACTGTTTTTGTTGTTCGATTAATCAATTTTAAAGTTGTTATTTTCGGGTTTATTTTTTTGAATTCGGGTTTTGTGATTGAGTAGTTGTTTGATGATTCTGTTAGCATAGTTGTTTAGATTGTTGAAATTACTGTCGAACGGTACCAGTTTCGTCGAGTTTGGTGTTGATTTCGAGCTCGCCGGATTTTGACGCCGCCACCGTGTTCGTTGAGTTTCTGGCCGTTGTGGACGACGAGGACGAAGAAGGAACAGGAAGGGAGCGTCGTGGTGTTGCTGTGCGTCGAAAACGAATAAAAACGAGTATGAAATCGACCGTTTTGGCTCCGGTTGGTTCGCCGGAATCAGTCCGCCGGCGTCGGATTCTAGGGAAGGGGCCGGTGTTCTTCGTGACCCGATTGGGTCGAAGACGACCCGGTTTCCAACCCGGTTTCGACCCGGTTTCGATCCAAAAATCCCCAATTTGATTTTTTGATTTTTGTTTCTGAATTCTTATTATTTAATTATATTTTATAAAAACAGAAATTAGATTTATTAATTCTAAAAATTTATTTAAAAATTAGTTTTAAAATCTGAAAAATAGTATTATTAATTTCTAGATTATTTTATTAAATTATAAATTCGAATTTATTTATTTAATTAATTAATAATTGGGTAATTAATTAATAATTAGGTAATTAATTAGTAAAGAAAGATTAGAAATAATTAAGTAATGTGATTAATAATCTAATAATTAGTTAATAGTGCGAGTAATGATTCGATAATTGAATTATTATTCGAGCGTTAGTTATTCGAATAATATTGTAATAATTATTCGTATCGTATAAATAGTTATCGGTAATTATCTGTTTAGCGAATCGTACGAGTTTCAATAATAATAGAATAATTCGATAATTATGCGGGAGTTGCGAGTGGCTCGTGCATATACGAGTGATTAATCGTTAAGTGATCTATAATTCGAATAATTTGTAGTTATTCGATAAATAGCGTATCGCTTAATTAAGTTGATTGATTATTTGTAAATAATCGATCTAATCGAATAAATATCGAAAAGTTATAAATATTATAATAAATTGTGATTAATCCTAATAATTAGGAATTTATTATTTTAAATTATTAAATAAGTAATTATTAATTATTTATTAGTTATTTATTTATTAAATATTTAAAAAGCGATTAATTATTTCGATAATTAATCACATAATTTTCAATAAATCGTACTTCGTTTTAACTCCAAAAATTAAAAAAAAATTATTTTTGACTTTGATTTTTCTTAAATAATTATTTAAAAATTATTTTAGGATTTAAGAGGTTGTAATAATTATTTATATTGACCAATAAATTGAATTATCAGTGTTTAATTGATAATAATTCAACCGTTAATCCGATTTGAGCGAAACGAAGACCCCTAGACTCAGAAAAATGAGACGAATCCAATAAAAATAGTTGTAAGTTATAATTTCTTCCGAAAGAGAGTAGTTTGGTGATAATTGATAGTTCGTAGGTCCTAGTAGGGGTATAATTGAGCCGAATAAATCCCGAAAAATTATAATAAAATCAGATAAGACTAGTAATGCAGGTATAAGTCTAGAATTGATTCTAAAAATAATTATAAATCTAGAAATTGATTATGTGCTTTATGTGCTACGTGCTTTACGTGATTATGTGAACCTATGTGCTGTATAAATGTATGTGTATATATACGAGTCAGATAGAAATGCATGGATAGACTGATAAGGTTGTGTGTTATCAATTCAAGATACACGTATATAGTAAGTTATCTAAACGCCTATCTTTCCATGATTTGTTCAGTGTTAGCAAGGCAGAGCAAGCTAGGGTCAGAAGGCAGTGAGTTAAACCAGGTTAAGTACGCGCAAGGTAAGTTTTTTCCCCTATTCTAAATTCAGAATAGTGAGTTATATTTCTTTTCTATCGTATCAATTCTCTTTGATAATCATTGTTCATATACACTGTTACCCATTTATTATTGCTTGTTCCAGTTTCATTTCAATTCTTGATTTACCCAATTTATTGAATTCCCTGTTCATATTTCAATTCCTTCATCCTACATATACTCTGGTATATCCTGGTGTTGGGATATATCACTAGCATACCGATTGTTCCGGATGCTCAGCCTTGGACTGGATGGTTACTATAAAGGCTGGATTTTACCCAGACCATTAATTAATAGGCCATAGTTGCCTGAGTACTCCTTATGTTGGTTGGGTCTATGCAGTTGGGTATAGATCCGCACTATATTCTGACTGATCAGCAGATTATAGTGCATATGTTGGTTCTTATTTCCAGTCTTGTTCATTTGGCACTCGCCATCATTGGCAAATTACTATTCGATACAGATACAGATGGTTGTTACAACCAGCAGCTTATTGTTTCTCTCATTTCTCTTTTTCTATACCATATATATATTTTTGCAGGCTTGTTGAGCAATTTTGGCTCATCCCTTTTTATTGTTACTCCTATTGTTTTACAGTTAAGGTAGAGAATGAAACCCATCAGGACCCGCATAGTCAAGAAGCGAGTCAAGCAGCGGGACCCTCTTATACCAAGAGTGTTCCTTCCTATTACCGAAGAGAGCTTTGAATTGCCAGATCAGGTGTAGCAGGATAAGTAGTAATGTTGGGTTGAATAAAAGTCTTGTGTAGTTTGAATAAAAGTTGTGTAGTGAAACTGTAGATAAAATAAAGTTTTGTATCAAAGATAATTCTTGAGACAGGTTTTATTTAGTTGGGTTTGTAATAAAGTGTAGTGCGTGATTCTTAGTTTCAAACTCAGACCTTAAAAGATCCTGAGTAGTGATAGTTCGGGTTAATTATTATATTTATATTCCGCTTGTGCAGGTTTAGTCGGTAATTGTTGTTAATAATGCCCCAAATCTAAACCCCGGATTTGGAGGGTGTTATAGTATTCAAGTTCGACTCCTTGCTACCCCCAACATTCTCAAAATTTATTATGGATACAAAAGGAAAATTTTATGTCACAAAGATGTACGTCCGTGATCCACTCTTTGATCCATAAATGTGCTTTCGAGTTAGGAGAAGTGTTAAAATACTAATATATTGGATTCTACCCATAAATGGATTTTTGAGTGAGAGGAAGTGTTAAAATACTGATATAAAATCCTGGATAGGGTTTTCTCTAACATCTTGAGTTTTTAGGGTGTCTGCTTGGCAAAATGGGCTATCCTACTAAATCTGCTCTAAGTATTAGGGATGGTCTAATAACTTAGTCCTATTTTCCCTTTTTAGTAGGTTCTCATACAAGCCACCTCACTACAAAGTGGGTTTCAAGAAAAAAAATCAAATTCATTCAATGCATAAGCCCAATTGCCACATTTTACAGGACCCATTTTATTCTTAATATATTATATCTGTTGTAAACTGATATTTTACAAATCAATTTTAGTTTAAAATATTATTATTAGAATTTTTATTATCAAATTAAAGTGAATAAATTTTTTAAAATATTATTACAATAAAAGATAAATGCATGCAATAATAAAAATGCATTGTATTATTGAAAAAATAGGAGATCTTAATATATTAAAAACATCACACGAGAAAGTATTAAATTTAAAACATTGTGATATGAAAAACTAATGATTATTATGGAACAATGTTATGAAACATCATGGAAAATTTAAAATTAATGATTGTTATGAAAAACAATAATTAAAATTTTAAAACAATGCATAATCACACGATTATTATTAATTAAGTAAAATATGTTCGTCTTTTTAGTTTGCAAAGTTAACATTAGACTTAAAATTTAATTGAAATATTTTACTTATTACTGTAATGTTAATATTGGACATATATAATATTAAATTAAACAAATATTGAATTATAAATTAATATTTAACTATAAATATAATTGTAATGTTTTTTTTTAAAATTAATTATAGATATAGTATATAAAGAAATTTATAATAAAAAAGATATTAATAATTATATATATTATTATTTTATAAGAGGTATTTTGAACGAAAATATATAGTAAGTTAAAGGGGACCAATTTAAAGTGAAAACAAGCTTATCCATCGAAGAGGACTGTGCACTTTCTATTAGAAAACCGCTTTATGCTTAATTGACAAAAAAGTAACCTCACACGTAAGTGTGGGGCTGTTGCATTGGAGTTGTTCTAAGAGCAATTACTGAACTACAACGCTAAAGGTGCCCATTTCCAGTTTTTTCTCTACTTAACGCCAGCTAAGCAAAAGCAATCCGAGAATTTATACTGGTCAATTGCTTTCAACCTACAACGCCCAACTTTTATATTAAATCATTACTTTTACTTAGTTTAGGTTTTACAAAATATATTTGTATATCTCATTTAGCTTTTACTCCCTTTGTCATTTATAATTGTCCACTTTAAAATTTCACATATATTATGAAATAGAAAATGTAATGTTCTTTTTCTTGTTATCACACAACAATACAACTTAGTTTTTACGTACAACTATAAATTACACGTACTACAATAGGTAAATAAGGCTCCATTTGGTATTGCTGTTACAGACAGCTACAACAGCTACTTGCTGAAAAACTGTCAGAAAGGTGTTTGGTAAATTCTAAAATCTGCTGTCTTAAAAAGCGCTTTTGGTCTAAGCTGCTGTTAGCAAAAGCATGCCCCCATATTTTTGGAAAAAGCTGTTTTCAGCTTTTGTAAGAAATAACTATCAGTTTCATCATCAGACCTTCTCAAAAATATTATTTTTATATATTATATCTCAAAATTTGAAAAAATTAAAAAAAATTACCAAACAGTCATCTAATTTTCCTGACAACACTTTTTCCAACAACACTTTTTCTCACAGCACAACAGTTTTCAACAGCACTCCCAAACGGAGCCTAAGTGTATACATAAATATACACACACAAAAAACTTTTGACAAAAGCCTTCTTACTTAATTTAGCCAACATTCGAATTATAAAATTTGCATTGGGTTAAGGAAACAAATTTTTTAATTTTTTTTGTACAAAGTGTATTATTAAAATGGGATGGAGTGAGTATATAATTTAATTTTCTACATTGATTCGTGTGCTACGTAAATGGCCACAATCCTTCAAAGAGTCTACTGCCCATGTTTTTATTCCGTTCCAATGCTACTCGCCGGCCAATTTCCTTATTGTTCTTACCGATGTGGGATTTGGGCACTCAAAAGTGCACCATTTCAGTTGCTCTAAATCTTTAAGAGCACCTCCAACGGAGGCCAACTCTTGCCCCGGTCCACTGTAAATCGGAGTAATGGAGAGAAAAGCGGTCACGCCCTCTTCGGTGGGCATGCTCGTTTGGTTGCTTTTAATTATTATTATATCTTTTACTTAAGATAAGACTATTCTGCATGTCAATATTTAATTTTTAACGTTAATATTTTGTAAAAGATATGGTAATGACGGTAATATTTATACCCCTCTATATACATAAATTTCACACTCTTATTATTCATACTCCTCACCCTAAAAAAAAATTAAAAGATGAATCCAAATAACCATCCTCCTACAAATTCTCAAAGTCCAAACCTTCAATTTTCATATCCATATCTAAATTACTATTTTTTGATCACACGAAATTTTAATGTTAATTTTAATTCTTAAACTCCGAATTCTCAATATCAATTTCCACACTCTCAAAATTCTCAATTTTCATTTTCATATCCTCAAAGTTATCCATATCAATGTACATTTACTATATTTTCAAATCCACAATTTGAAACCCAACAATTCCCTACTCAAAATTCTCTGCATTCACAAGTGTCTGCCTTTAATAACACAATTTTTATCAATCTTAATGATGATTACGAGAAAATCGAAGATGTTCAAGAAAATATCGGGCAATAGAAGTGTGTAGAAAATAAACTATTAATAAGTACATGGTTGAATGTATCAATTGACCCACTGGTCGATACAGACCAAAAAGTTAATGCATTTTGGGACCCAATTCGACAATATTTTGTAGAAGAAAATGCCAGTGTCATCAAAAGTGGAGTTATGGCTATAGAAAAAGGTGTCAACTGATAAACGAAGGTGCTTCGAAATATAGAGTATGTTTTCAAAAGACCCAAAAACAAGTTGGAAGTGGTTCAAACTTGAGCAACATAATTGATGCGGCTCATTCACTCCACAAAATTACATATAAAAAGAAGTCTAACTTTGAACCACTTTATTTTCAACTTCATGCACAACCCAAGTGGAAACCTCCTTTAAGTACTGAAAGTTTGAAAAGAACTAAATTAAGCTCTTCGAGAGCTTCATCATCATCAAGAAATAACGATATACCAACAAGTGAGAATGTTGTTGATTCTCTGGTTCGTCCTATGAGAAAATAAAGGCAAGAACATCAAAAGCACTTGATGAGTTCAAAGGAATAAATGCTAGTGCATATAGAAAGTTGAACCTCATGGAAGCATTAAATGACACTAAGCAATAGAAATTGAGACTCGACAAAAAGAGATTGAGAAAAAAATAATCTGAGATGGATTTACATGTCATTTTGGAAGATACAACTAAAATACAACTAAAATAATTGATGCTCAGCAAAAAGCTCATTCAAAATTGCTTGAGAAAATTATGGCAAGAAGATACTGTTCGTTTTTATTTGTTTATAATCTAGACGTTGTAAGCTAGTATTTGTTTTTATTTATTTTGTAATCTAGCCGTCAGAAGCTAGTGTTTATTTTTATTTGTTTCTAATCTAGCCGTTGAAAGCTAGTCTTTATTTTCATTTGTTTGCAACGTAGCCATTGGAAGCTATTGTTTGTCTATAAATATATTCTTTTTTCCTCCTACATAAATGACCTGTATCAGTTCTTTGACATCACTTTCATATAGATCAAACACTAGAAAATTCAACTGAAGAATTAATTGATGAGTTTTGCTTCGATGAAACTGAAGATAATCGTTGTCTCGAACTCTATCAAGATATATATGGACAAAGTTCAAGATCCGTGTCTAGAAGAAGTATATTCAGAAACCATGAAATAGGGCATCATTTTTTAGAGAGTGATTACTTTTTACTGAATCCAGTATATCCTAAACAAACATTCCGATGAAGATTTCGTATAGGAAGACATGTTTTTCTACATATTATGAATGTTATGTCAAATTTTGATCCATACTTTCAACAAAGGGACGATGTCGTGGGAAGAAAAGGTTTATTACCATTACAGAAATGCATTGCAGCAATGCGCATGTTGGCGTATGAAATAATTGTTGACGTTGTTGATGACTACGTTCGTATTGGAGATAGTACTACGATTGAATGCTTACAAATATTTGTCCTCAAATGTCATAATGATAGTTGAGAGTGAATACTTGCGAAAACTAAACTCTGATGATGTACAACGTCTATTACAGATGGGTGAGGCTCTTGATTTTCCTGGTATGATGGGAAATATAGATTGCATGCATAGACAATGAAAAAATTGTCCTAAATCATGGAAGGAAATGTTTATGAGTGGTCATAAATGAGTTATAAAAATTATACTTGAAGTGGTTGCTTCATCTGATATATGGATATGACATGCATATTTTGGAGTTGTTAGATCATATAATGACATAAATGTGTTAGAACAGTCACGGATATTTGATGAAGTGCTAGAAGGTCATGCTCTGGAAGTGAATTTTACTACTAATGAAAACACTTATGACATGAGATACTACTAAACGTATGAAATCCTGAATGGGAAACATTCGTTAAAATAATATATTGTGCAAGACATGCCTGTACCTTAACAAGACTAAGATAATTTGTCAACCCTAAGTAAGTTGTATTGTTATCTTAATTTCTATTTTGTACTTGTAACGCTTAAAGTCTGTAAAAATGTCAAAGGAGCAGACTGGAGTCTTTTTCTATAAACAGTGTCAAGCCTAAGAATTCTATCTGGAAGAAGATCAAGAAGATCATGTCTCAGAAGAATTATGAAGAAGCTTGGAGTTGAATAAATATGTTTTAGGAAAAATATTCTAAGTCAAGATCTCTACAAGTCACGGATTTAGTGTTATAGAGAAGTCATTCGAGAACTCTAGAATGACTTATAGAGAACTCAGGAAAGCCAATTTGAAGACATGAAAATTGGAGATATCGACAAGTCATTTTTTCACTAGAGAACTCAGAGTTATCGATAAGTCAACATTCATTAGAGAACTCTGAGTTATCGATAAGTTAAATTCCACTAGAGAACTCAGAGATATCGTTAAGTCCAAATTCATTAAAGAACTCTGAGTTATCGACAAGTCAAATTTGACTAGAGAACTCTGAGATATCGATAAGTCAAGAAGCCACTAGAGAACTCAGAGAAATCGATAAGTCAAGTGAAGATATGAAGATTAGAGATCTCGACAAGCCAAAATTTTCTTATAGAGAACTGGAGACCTCTACAAGCCAAATTAACTATAGAGCACTAGAGATCTCGATAAGCCAATATACTTATCGAGATGTCAAGTTCTCTATAGACCAAACTGGAGATCTCGAGGTAAAATCTCAAAGTACAAAAATGCAGATCAGTTCAATATCCAAGATTAACAATCAACAAACAATCCAAACAGCTGGATTGACAAGTCTACAAAAAGCAGCTTGAAGGATGTGCAAGATTAGTGGTGAAGATTAACTGACAAAGGAAGATCAAAGTAAACACAGGATGGTAAGATATGCTAAACCAGAAATAGAAGATATACTTTTCTATAAATGGAAATGACAAGTGACTGTTTACTAAAGCTAATAGCATGTCTTATTGTACACTGTGTAAACCAGCAATTAACTGAATTATAAAGTTAACACTGGTTCTTTACTCAGAAGTAACAATTTAGATAGAAAATCTTGTAACACTCTCAAGAAGAAGTTAAGCTCTTTACCAACAAAGAGCCTAGAAATTTTGTAGCAAAACATTCTTAATTTTAATATAAAATTAAGTGAGTTTTGAAGATCTGTGTTCTTTATTCTTATAAGTTTAATTTCTTCATGAACACACTTTCACTACAAGATTTAATTTACTTTGTTCAACCATAAAAGATTCAAGAAAAGCTTAAAACCAGTAAAATACATTCACCCCCTCTGTGTGTTATTCATTTCCTAACACAATACCATGTTCACAAAGTGAGAAAAGAAAACTTTTGTCAAAATATGAAGAAAACCAATGAAAAGACGTTGAACGAGCTTTTAGTGTGTTACAGTATAGTTTCACAATTTTATGTGATCCTACGTGTTTTTGGGACAAAGCAGCTCTTGGAAAAATTATGAGAGCATGCATCATAATGCATAATATTATTGTTGATGACACTACACCAAATATGGCATATCGCAACCCCCTCCAAAAATATGTTACCCAAATATGTTTCATTAGCTATGCTACAGATGGTCTAATGTAACATTGTGATTTTTGTGTTACCTTAGCCAAAAATGTGATGTTACATTAGGTCGAAACTGTTGCAGCTTGCAACATTTTTGTGATAATGTTACCTTAGAGTATCAAAATATAAATATAATAAATTTTAAAATTAAATATTAATTTGAATTTAATCTTACAAGAGTGTTGTATGAATACTCATATATATGTTTCAAAAATATATAATAAGAAATATTATAAATATTTAAATTATAAAGATAATAAAATATATAAATAATTATATTTTTATTTTTTTCTAACAAATTTTATGATTAAAATTTATAAAAATAAAAATAAAAATTTAATTTGGGACTTGCACAACTGGACAGTATATTGGGCTCCAACCCAAAATTTAGGCTCCAAATTTCAGTCTTGAAATTTTCGGATACAAATTCCCTCCCCCCCCCCGCTCTTTCTATATCTAATGACTTCACTTTCCTCTCACCTCTCTCACCTCTCTCACCCCTCTCACCCCTCTCACCCCTCTATCTGCTAAATTTCGTCACCACTCTTACCAGTCTCAACATAGTAGTTAAGGTGTTCATTCAATTAGGGCTTCCAGTGAAGGTGTTCATTCAATTAGGGCTTTCAGTGAAGGTGTTCATTGCATTTAGGGCTTCTAGTCTTCATTTAGTTAAGGTATTTTTCAATTTGCCCTCTCTCTCCGTGTGCCTTCTCTCTCTTTGTCTCTCTCTCTCCGTGCTCTCTGTGTGTGTGTGTGTGTATGTGTGTGGTGTGTTTGTGTGTGTGTTTGCATGTTTGCAGTTGCGATTACGGTGCGTGTTTGTGTATGAAAATTATCTATTGTGTTTGGATTTATTTGATTAAAATTATCTATTGTGTTGTCCTAATTGCTTTCCTAATTTTCTATTGGATTTATTTGATGAAAATTATCTCAATTTCTTTCCTAATTGCTTGTAGATATTTGGTTGTATGCGTTTTGACCGAGTATTGTTTTTGCACAAATGGGTCCATGATCTGTACTTTAGGAAATGTTAGTGTTTGGATGCCTTGGGTAGAGTTTAGGATTGTTAAAATAGTGTTTGGATGCTTTCGGTAGAATTTAAGACTGTTAAAATAGAAATAAACAAATAGGTCCTAGATCTGTTTTTGTATCCACTCTGCGTTTTGACCGAGTACTATTTAAATAAAGAAGGTTTATATTTACTACGGGGAAAACTACCTAATTCTTATAAATAAAAAAGTAAAAACTCAAATGTACTAGGTTTAAATGAGTATGCATAAAATAAATGTTGTCCATTATGACATTCTGAATTGTAGTGATGGACGACATGCATGAAATTTGGATAAACCTTCCAAAGTTCAGTGAAGGGTATATCAAGGGGATCAAGGCATTTATTAAGCATGCCTTCCCCAAAATGGCTGTAGGAGATGAAATGACATGCCCTTGCAAAAACTGTAAGAACATTAAGTGGCATTGTCAAGATGTTGTCTACGATCATCTTATCTGCAGTGGTCCTGATCCATTGTATGCAAACTGGATCGTAGAAATTTCACGAGTCGACATCCCAGATTCTATAAGTACTGAGGATAGTGGTCGTTACTTAGGTAACGATATAAATTTCGGAGATAATCTAGAAGAGATGTTGCATCATGCTAATGGACCAAATGCAGATGCTAGGAAATTTTATAGCCATCTCGAAGAGGGAAAACTTCCCTTGTATCCAGGTTATAAAAACTTTTCTAGATTAAGTTTTATTGTCCGACTTTATTCCTTGAAGTGTGTTCATGGAATTACAGAGTCAGGGTTTAAGGAAATATTAGAGCTGATCAAAGAAGCATTTCCAGAGGCAAATATTCCCTTATCTTTTAGTGCTGCGAAGAATATAATTAGAGATTTAGGTCTCGATTATAAAAAGATTCACGCATGTCCAAACAGTTGTATGCTATATTGGGGTGAAACTGAAAAGGAAGAAATATGTAGAACTTGTGGTCTTTCAAGGTGGGTTGTAGTTGAAAAGTCAAACACGAATGACGATGAAGCGCTGAAGATACCTCGCAAAGTCCCGATAAATGTGATGCGATATTTCCCACTACGGCCAAGGTTACAGAGATTATTCATGTGCAAAGATTATTCAAAACTGATGGTAGGGCATGCATTAGGATGGAAAACTTAGGCATCCTGCTGATGCGGAGGCTTGAAAGAAAATGGATGCCCTTTATCCTCATTTCTCCTTAGAAAATAGGAACATCAGACCAGGCCTAGCAGCTGACGGATTCAATCCTTTTCATTCAATGAATATTAATCATAGTACTTGGCCAATAGTTCTGGTAAATTACAACCTTCCTCCTTGGTTATGTATGAAGCCAGAGAACCTTATTCTTTCAACTCTTATCTCTGGTCCAGAATCCCCTAAAAATAGCATTGATGTGTACATGCAACCCCTAATCGCCGAGTTAAACGAGTTGTGGAATGAAGGTGCAGAAACATACGATGCTTCTACTGGTAAGATATTTACCTTACGTGCAAGTCTTTTATGGACAATCAGCGATTTCCCGGGCTATGCAATGTTATCCGGCTGGAGTACGAAGGGGTATTTAGGATGTCCTGTATGTAATTACGAGACATCTTCAATGTACCTAAAATATAGCAGAAAAGTATACTACATGAGCCATAGAAAATTTCTGTGTGAAGGACACAAATGGAGGTTCGATAAAAAAGTTCAATGGTCAAATTGAACTGGGAGAGCCTCCTGCAACTTTATCTGGAATGGACATCGAAGAGTTATTATCAAATTTTCAAAATGAGTTCGGAAAGAAGAAGAAGGAGGTAGGAAGGAAAAAGGTGAAGATAGTTGATTCCCCTTTCAAGAAAAAGTTGATATTTTTCAGTTTGCCGTATTGGAGCCAGAATTTAAATCGGCATAACCTCGATGTTATGCATATTGAGAATAACATTTGTGAGAGCATAATTGGCACTATATTGAATATTCCTGGAAAATCAAAAGACCATGTCAATGCGCGTTTAGATCTCGAAGAACTTGGCATCAAGAAGGAGCTTCATCCTATTAAATCAAGTGATGGTAAATACCTAGAAATCATAACTGCCATATTTGACATGACGAACGATGAGAAAGATCGATTTTGCAAGGTATTGAAAAATGCCAAGTTACCCTATAGTAGTGCATCCAATATCGCTCGGTTTGTGCATACCAAGGAGAGAAAAGTATCAGGCTATAAGAGTCATGATGCACATTTTGAGTTGCATCATTTATTGCAGTTTGCGGTTAAAAAATCACTTAAACCTGTGGTTGCCATCCCTTTAATTAGATTAGGAGCCTTTTTGAGAAGTGTTTGGAGCAAAGTGATCGACTTAAGTGAGATGAACAGGCTGCAACAAGAAATTATGGAAATTCTTTGTCAATTTGAGACTATATTTACAATGCATTCTTTGATATAATGGTCCATCTGTTGGTCCACTTATGTAGTGAATTAGCTTATGGTGGACCAGCACACCTTCGTTCCATGTGGGGAGTTGAGCGGTATTTATGCAAACTTAAAAACTATGTGAGGAACAGAAGTAAACCAGAGGGTTCTATCGCTGAGGGTTACCTTGCAGAAGAATGCTTGACATTTTGTTCAAGATTCTTAGGTAGCAATACCAGATCAAATACACTATAGTCTAGAAAATTTGAAGGTTGTCCAAAAAAGTTAGAATACCATATCGGTACATGAAAAAATAAAGACGGAAAGGCCATACATTTAAAGGTATCTCAGTGGACAAAAATGCATCGGTATATTTTATTCAATTCTGGAAACAAAGAAGTAGAGGAGTTGATGGTGAAGCATCAAGCTATGGTTGATGGTCAATCAAAGTTGAAAAGTTATAAAAGGGCTAGAGAGCATACGGAAGACTTCTGGAAGTGGATGAAAGAAGAGGTTGCCAAAAAGAGGAATATTTCAAAGGAATTAGAAGTTCTTGCAATGGGCCCTAATCGATCAGCTAAGAGATATGGTGGGTATATAATCAGTGGTTACAGATACCATACAAAGAACATGGATGCTAGATGCACAACACAAAATAGTGGTGTGTTTTTAACGGCCGTGATGACCAGTTTTGCAAGCTCAAAAGATCAGAACCCAATTATTGGAGAAGTCAATTACTATGGAGCAATTGAAGAGATAGTAGAACTTGATTATTGGGGGGAATTTTCTGCAGTTTTGTTTAAGTGTTGTTGGTACCAAGAAGAAAAAGGACTTGTATGGGCTGACTCGAGTGAATTTTAATTGAAAATGCTAGAAATCTGATCCATATGTCATGGTTTCACAAGTACAATAGGCATTCTATGTAGAAGATCCAATTGAAGATGATCAAGAATAAGATAAATCAGTTATACATGATGCATACCTTGGTGCAGAAATGGAAAATGAAGACGAGGAGATTTGGTCAAGGGATGATGTTCCAACCAGACAAGTCCTTATCAAGACAGACGTAGTCCAAGCCCCTGCCTAAAATGTTTATGCAAAAAGTTAAATTTATTGATTTTCATTAAATTGTACTATTTAATGTGATCAAAGGGCTGCTTACATATTAATGTTTATTTGTGTACTGTAATTGTCGAACTTAATCTTTATTGTAATGTTAATGAAGTCAAATTAATTAAGTTAAGTCCAGGAAGTTTATTTCTATAAATTTAAGTGCTTTTTATCCTTTGTGATTTATGACTTGCCATTTTATTTAATCAAATTTGAACTTTGTGCACTCTTTTCGTACTTTAATATATATGTTTTCTTATTTTTTTATAGGATGGAAAAAGTAGTTCATCTCAGATTCCACCATCAAGGTGAATTTCAGGGTACACACTATCTTCATGGGGAAGAGACTATTATATGGGTTGTCGACACTGAAAAATTCTCATATACAGTCCTAATGGAGCACGTAAAAGATGACCTTGAGTATTCAGAAATTGGAGGAATTTATGCTGGTCCAGAGGGTGATTCGAAGTTGCTGACTAGTGATGTGGAGCTTAATCGATTGGTTGACCAAACACACAGTGGAGATTATATTAATTTTTACATCGATAATGTCATTGACATGACTGTAAAGCCAATGCCAAAACTGCAGCCCCATGTGGTCATGAGGCCAAGACCTAATCTATTTTCAGGTACATGCATCTTTTTTTGCAACTATATAACCTTGTTTGCAATGTATTTTACAGTAGTTTACATTATATGAACTTTTACTTTAAACTCTTGTGTAACTACCTCATTTTTTGTAGCTAAAAAACCACCAAAGCGCCAATTCATGACGACTCATCAACTACAGCTACAACAACAGCATAACAAAAAAATGAAGTTGGTTTCAGATAAGAAAGGGCCACTAGAAGCAACTCGAAAGTCACCACAATTTCATAAATTGGGAGAATGCAATGAGAGACCTGTGACTTGTAAGCCTTCAGCTGCCAAAAGGAAATTGGATTTACGCAAACCACATGTAACAGAAACAATGGGAGAAAATGAGGTTCAGGTTAGATATGTTCCTATAGTAAATTCTCAATAACATATAAAATAGTACTTTCCGAATAAAGATATGTGACAGAATTTTTAATTTTTATATGCAGAGTGAGAGGACCATTCTACCCCCTCCACCACCTCTAACAGACTATGAAAGAGAGAGGGCAGTAAGAGTGAAGATGAATAATGAAGTTCTATATGCTCTGAAGTTGCCTACACTGTCAGCGGGATTAAAAAGATACAGGGGAAATGAGAAATCCCAAGATAGAAGTGAAGATTATGATCTAAGAAAGGATGCAGGACATGATGCGGTTAGTGAAGGTGAAGCATCAGTGACTCCACCAAAGGTTTTTCGTAGCCATAGTTCTTTATTTTTAAATTTTTGCATTATAATTCGATTATTGGGACGTAATAAATTTTATTTTGCAGGGTAAAAAGAAGACAAACAAGAAAAAGCTGTTAATGGGACGTGGACCAACAACACATTTCCAAGCCAATTCAGCCAAGCCTGCAACTCAGGACGCAAGTGAGAAGGAGGACACATGTCGAACTGGGGATGTTATCTGTACCTGTAACATCTCCAGCTCCTATAGTTGACTTACTAGAAGCAGATGACGGCAAAGGTTCAATGGCCGCTTTTTGGGCTATGCGAAAATGACAAAAGGAACAGGCTGAAAAGGGAAAAGCTCAACAAGAAATAACTGAAAAGGAAAAGTAGCTGTTAGTGCAAGTAAGAATATTGTCGAGGAGAATATAATCCTTGATATTGATTTTGAGGAAGGCGCTGAGGAAGGCGGTGAGGAAGGTGATGATCAAGGTTAGCCTATTCTCTTTCTTTTAATTTTAAATTTCAAATTTGGTCCTACCTTCCTGTTATTATACAAAAATTTCAAAAAATCCAGTTGTAATTCCTCAAAGGATGAGAGGAAAGACTAGGATGGACAGAGTTCATATGAGAAGCTTGGAGCAGAGAACTGTCATCGGGATGAATGATGATTACCAGCCTATTGCAGAAAATGATAAAATATTATCGGAATTAAGTAGCTTCATTGGAACACTTGCTAAGCGATGCGTGTCACTAACTTATGTTACTTGGCGCCATGTCCCGATACAGTTGAGGGAGACTTTGTGGAATTATGACAAGGTATTTATGACTATATATCATTGTGTATCTTTACTTTTTATTTTTGTCAAGGTAGGGACAAATTATGTTCAGTTTTAATTATAATTTATAATTAGTTTTATAGGTCTATTATCATTTATAATTATAAGGATAATTTATGAAAAACTAATTAGGGAGGACTATTTTTTTAATTTATTCTCATTAATGTTTGCAAGGCCCGATATATAATTCCCGATGAGTTGGAAAATTGGGTGATCGAGACAATTCATTCATGGTGGAAGACGTACAAGAGTCGAATTAAGGCAGGTCATTTTACACCCTATGAGAACGATGAACTGAGATTGGTAAATAGACCAGATGACATTCCACTGGAGACTTTTAAAATGCTCCTGGAATATTAGAATGATGAGAGTGTGCAGGTATACTTCTGTGATTTTAAGCATTTAGGCTGTCTCGGTATCATGATAATTTAATTTTTCATTATTTTGTAAAAGAGAGCAAAGACAAATGCAACAAGCCGTAAGGCGTATGTTGAGACTCATACTCTTGGTCCGAAAATTTTTGTCCAACATCGGAATAAGATGGCATACCTAGTAATTTGTATAATTTCTCTGTTTGCTTGACTGTCTTGTTCGATTTCACTATATATGTCTAAGTATTGCCACAATTTTGCTAATTTTATCATGTTTGTTCTTTTTGGTAGAACACCAAGGTGGTAGTTGAGCCTGACACTGAATCGTGTGATGCAGAGGTCTTTTCTTGCTCAATTTCAGTATTTCATTGTATATGTCCTAAGTACTACCAATTGTTACTCATTTTGTCATGTTCTTTCTTTTTGCTAGAAAAAAAGGCGGCAGTTGAGCGTGGACCTTGTGATGCAGAGGTTTTTATTAAAACTCGGGAGCGAGTTGAAGGACGTATGTACAAGACTAATCCAGAAATAATTAAAAAGAAAATTGTATGTATTTTATTTCCTCGTTTCCTATTTTACTGCAGATTTGTTGTATGTTTTGCTATCTTGTTTTTGATGACCAGTTCTCTTTTTAATATTTGTTTTATATATAGGAAAACATTAACAAAAAACTCAGCAGTGGAGATGCTGCATGGGATGAACTTGGTACAAGGCACAATCCGAATTGGCTCAAAGGGAGATGCATTAGGCCAAACATGCAGAATAACGTGCAAACAGGTACGTATATCAAAGAGCTAATCGCAAAGATAAAAGAAGGCCTTGCTTCTGAACTGGAGGACAAAGTGAAGAAAGTTGAGTCCGAATTCCAGGAGAAAGTAAAGAAAGTTGAAGAAGGTGTCGAGCTAAAGGTACAGCAAAACATGGCAGTTGTTCTTTAAAGACTTGCAGAAGCCAACCCGGATATAAGAATTGACATCCAGGACTTGTGCATGATTGCTGCAAGTGACAATGATGATGGTACACCAATAACTGGCCGCAACAGCTTCTAGTACTAGTGTTTTTCAAGTTTATAAGCGTATAACACTATCTATTAAGTCGTGAACTAGTTTAACTTTTGTTTATGCAGTTTCACTTTTGTTGGATGTTGGATGTTGGATGTTTTAGTAGGGGGTTGGATGTTTTAATAGGATGGTTGTTGGATGGTTGGATGTTTTGGATGTTTTTTGAATTTGGGGTTGCTTAAATACCAATAGCACATTTTCAATTTCTTATTTGTCAAAGTGTTACATTAGCTTCATAAACTGTTACCGTAGATAGTGTAAAATGTTTCAGTAACTTGCTTACAAATGTTACATTAGCTACTAAAAGTGTTACCATAGGTTCTCAAATACACCATAAAAGTGGGACCCACATGCCACGTCACTACATATCACGTCATCAATGTGGGCCCCATACTGCCACGTCAGCATGCCACGTTGCATGCCACGTCAGCATTCCATGTCATTTTGAAAATTATGTGTCTCTCTAATGTAACATACGTTTTACGTTACATTTGGACTGTTTTTGTTACCTTAGGGGCCTAGGGTAACAAAAAAGGGAATGTTACAGTAGGCGACGTTTATGTTAGATTAGGTACCCTAAGCTATCACCGAAAAAAGTAACTTAAATTTTATATCACCTTAGGTTGTTTTTGGCCTTTAGTAACGTTAAAATGGCCATGTTGTAACTTTTTTTTTGTTACAACAGGTTGTTTTTAGTGTAGTGTGATGAGATGGACATTTATGCCACACAATTTGGTTCTTTACCAATTGATGATGATATAGAAAATGGTTTATCGCAACCAAATTTAGGTGAAAAACCAATTATCCCGTATGAAATGTATATTCAAAAAATGTTACAGATGCATGATAAATGAACACATCATCAGCTACACAATGACTTGGTTGAGCACATCTCGCAGTTTCACAACAATCGTTAATTTTTTTTATTATACTATTTTAAATTTAATGCTTTCTCGTATGATGTTTAATTAGTCAAATGTATTTTAATTATGGGACATATCTTTTTATTTTAATATTTTATATTTCTTAATAATTAATCATTATAAGTTCGCCTATTAAAATTAAATATTAAATAATTAAATTAATATTATATTATAAATTGGTATTTAACTTGAATATAAAATATGATATGATTAAAAGGGGATCCTACAAAATTTGATAAGTGGAAACTTGGATCGGAGGAGTTTGGCCACTTCATATTTTCTGCCTGATTTTTCTAGGTGGCCTGATAATTTTGAGCAAACGCAGAAAAATGGGCACGCAGCATTGCAGCTGCTCTAATGTCCAGGTCCACTTCATATGTCCCAATGCCTAGGGCTTAGATCATCCTCAAAACATCTTCTCACTTTTATTGGATTTCATTTATACCACCTCTCTCGAAAATAGCCGATGACCAAAGTCATAAAATGTAAGGAACCAACTACTGGTCTATAAAATAATAAAAACAAACAGTAAAGTAAATCAGCGAAAATAAGTTTAAATAAGCAATATCAAAATATTAGCAAAAGCTGAAATGGACACCTGCCACTACAGTGAGTTTGGTCATTTTTTTAACCCATCCAATGTCTTTTCTGTGAGTCCGAATGAGGAAACTAGCCTCCCAATGAAACTGCTCTTATATTCTAAAAACTCTTAAAAACCAAAATGATATGTACTGACATTATACAAAATGATAAATAAAGAGGTTATAAAATCGGTCAATTTTTTAAAAATCACTGATACATTGTTAGAAAATATTATTAAAATTTGTTTGATTTGATTGATTTCGATAAATCGTCGATAAATTTTCCGATTTAAAAAAAATCGTTTGGTAAATGGCATATCGGTACAACAACCGAATAATTTTAATTTTCAATCTGTAATCATGATCCAAATTAAAAAATTTTGAATGTTTACTTATAGTCAATTTTCTTTAAAAAAAATCATAATAATTACAATAATATGGTTTATTTATTATTCAATTCAATTTTTTTTCTGGTTTGGCTAGACTTAATTAGCGCACCGTTAAAATTAGAGCTCAAATTGATATTGATTTCTGACAAGTTTTTTCAACTTTATTTTCATGATTTCAGTTGAATTTTGATTTAAATTCCGTCATTTTGTGAACCAAGCCATCACTATTCAATGTTAACAGTTAACACATCTTAACTTATGTACATTTCTTTAAATTAAATAAGGTAAATATAACATGAAAAAAAAAGAAGGTAAATATAAATATGAAATTTTAATCTATAATATAATGTAACAAATACATGTTATTGTTTGAAATGAATTAAAAATTGATGAAACACAAATATTTTTTATTCTTTCTTTGGGTCATTAAAGAAGTTGAGCAAATGGCGATAACGATAACAATAAGATCAAACAAGACTATGATTTAACACAATGAAGTAATTCAAGTGAACATAACATTATTATTGCTTAAACTGAAGATACAACATGACCATTGTTATTTTATACATGCCATTACAACAAGTTAAACCACTATTACATAGCTGATCACAACCAACACAAATAATATAACAAATTTTAGCCACTTCATGCTCTTTGTCCTGACCCTAGCATTTTTTAATTCTTCCATGTGAAACAATTTAAGCTCCCGCATCTTCTCTCCATTAGCCTTTATGGGACTTAACAAATCATTGATCATAACTCGTGCTATAGTGGACATTGGAGGATCGACCCATCTCAAACAGTTATATCCTCGAACCTCATTGATGTAACTCATGAGTCTTCTTCCAACATTGTTTTCAGTTCATGTTGATCTGTTAGGTAATGAATTACACACAAAGGGGGGTGAATGTGTTTTAGTGTTTTTATGCTTTTCTTGAACTATTTTGGTTTTGAACAAAGTAAATCAAATCTTGTAGTAAGATGTGTTAAATCAGAAATAAAACATGCAACTATGAATAACACAGATCATTCAAAACTCACTTAATTTTATATTAAAATTAAGAATGTTTTGCTACAAAATTTCTAGGATCTTTGTTGTTAAAGAGCTTAGTTTCTTTCTTGAGAGAATACAAGAATTCATGATCTAATTGTTACATAAGGACCAGTGTTAACTTTATATTCTAGTTAACTTCTGGTTTACACAGTGTATAATAAGAAATGCTATTCACTTAAGTAAACTGTCACTTATCATTTCCATTTTAGGAAAAGTATATCTTCCAATTCTGGCTTAGCATATCTTTGCACATTGTGTTAACTTTGATCTTCCTTTATCAGTTAATCTTCACCCTTGATCTTGCACACCCTTCAAGCTGCTTTTGGTAGACTTGTCAATCCAGCTGGTTGGATTGTTTGTTGATTGTTAATCTTGAATATTGAACTGGTCTGCAATTTGTACATTGAGATTTTACTTCGAGATCTCCAGTTTGGCCTATAGATATCTTGACATCTCGATAGGTATATTGACTTATCGAGATCTCTAATACTCCATAGTAAATTTGACCTGTAGAGGTCTCTGAGTTCTCTATAAGAGAATTTAGCTTATCGGGATCTCTCATCTTCATATCTTCATTTTGACTTATCGACATCTCTATAACTCAGAGTTCTCTAGTAAAATTTGACTTGTCGATAACTCAGAGTTCTCTAGTAAATTTTGACTTGTCGATATCTCTGAGTTCTCTAGTAAAACTTGTCGATAACTCCGAGTTATCTAGTAAAATTTGGCTTGTCGATAACTCTGAGTTCTCTAGTAAAGAAATGACTTGTTGATATCTCCAATCTTCATGTCTTCAATTTGGCTTGTCGATATCTCGAGTTCTATAGTAGCTTTCCTGAGTTCTCTATAAGTCATTCTAGAGTTCTTCGAATGACTTCTCTATAACACTAAATCTGTGACTTGTAGAGATCTTGACTTAGAGCATTTTTCTCAAAACAGATTTATTCAACTCCAAGCTTCTTCATAATTCTTCTGAGGCATGATCTTCTTGATCTTCTTCCATATAGAATTCTTAGGCTTGATACTGTTTACAGAAAAAGACTCCAATCTGCTCTTTGACATTTTTACAGACTTTAAATATTATAAATACAAAATGCAAACTAAGATTACAATACAACTTACTTAGGGTTGTCAATTTGACTTAGTCTTGTTATTCTACAGGCATGTCTTGCACAACAATCTCCCCCAATTTGTGAGAAGATTGCTTAACACAAATTCATGCCTGTTAATAAGACTAGCCCCAAGTTATAAGGGAAAATAAAACTAATATAAAAACTGACACAATTACAACAATTGTACATTAGATGATTTTGAGTTTGAGTATTTACAAGCATTAGACAAAGATTGGAACTTCTGATTCTTTTCTCATGAGGTCTTTTAAATACAAGAATTTCAAGTTCCTCTATGATTGGATTCCCTGTTAGAGCTTCTATTAAATTGAGTCTGTCTTGCTTTGGATAACCATCTAACATTTCAATTCTGAATCTTGAAAATGAGCCAGCTTTTACATTTAGAAATCTTCCATCTTTAGAGATTCTGCTCATCCCTTTTGCTTTGAGTTCTTCAGATCTTTTGATATACATTTCAATTTCCTCATCATACTTCCTCCTTTTCTCCTCATATTCAACTTTACTCTTTGCTCTTTTTTCCTCTCTTGCAATCAACCATTCATCTAGAACTGATCTCCATGCTCTTGTAGCAGTATCCTCGTCCTTCAACAAACTTATCACTCTTTTGATTTCTGTTGGAGAGAGAGAGTCCATCAAATTGCTGCCAAGAAAAGTGAAGGTCCCATATTGAAAGTAGATTCTCACTTCCTTTCGAGTGACAACCCAGACTCTAACTATTTCCTCATCCAGTTGTTGAAAATAGTCTTCATCTGAACAGCACCAGTTTAAGGGTGGAAAATCATTTTGCTTGAAACAATTCCAGATGGCCCTTTCAGTAACTTCAACTTTTTCAGTAGGCTTAGCTTTCTTAGGTTTTCTCCCAACAGACTTGAAATGAGTTTTGTGTGATGGTTTGACAGAAGGTAGGTCTGTGATTTTCTTGAGAGATGTTTGGTTTGTGGTGATTGGAATTTTTAGAAAAGAGTTAGCAGTTTGTCTGTATAGAAATTTGGGCTTAGAGGTTTGAGGTGATTGGATGTTTGAGATTGTTGACTTTGAAGGTTGAGCTAGATTTATTTGGATTTTTAGGGATTGTTGTGGTTCTGAGCCATCATGTTTCTTCTTGCTTCTCCTCTCACTTCCTCTCTTTTTCTCATCATCCTTCTTCTAATTTTCCTTCTTCTTTTCACCCTTGCTTCCAACTGCCTTAGTGGATTGACTTGGATTTAAGCCAGAAGGTTTTTGATCATCTTTCTTCTGCTCATCATCATCCAAATTATCCTTGTTGATTTGAGTTTTGGGCAAGTTGGCTTCGGCATTTATAAGATATCTCCCCAACAGCGTAATCATCTCTTCATCTTCAATAGTCTTATTTTTCTTTACTTTTAACTCAGTTTCTAGAGTCATGATAAGCTTCTTGTTGGCCATGACACATTATTTAGGGATTTGGAAGTGTTTGAAGTGTTTGATGGTAGGACAGATGTATGCAACTCCCTTGCTTGGCTGTAGGTATGCTTCAGGAAAAGCAGCCACTTGAGCATTTTTCAGTTCAGCTAGCAATAGAGTGTTTTCATGGATCATAACTCTGACTTTTTTTATCAGAATATCCAATTCAGATGCCCTCCTTGAGATAAGATAATTGAGAGACACCTGCATACACCTGTCAACACCAAAGTCATTTATATTGACCACTATCCTCTTCTCCTGAAAATTGTCTTTAGTCACCAAGATCACCTTAAGGAGTTTATTGTCCTGTCCAAGGTCTTTTTGTAGGTGAAGAGGTTATTGTTGAGAGAAGCCCTTAGAGCTTTAAGCAATTCATCAAATTCCCTGCTCAGACTTGGTCCTTTAGCAACCTTAATGAGTCTCTCCATACCAATATCTATTTCTTGAACTAAGATCTTTTCAGTACCTTTGACATTTTGAGTAGATGGTCTTGATCTTGCTAGACTAGCCTCTATCTCCCTCTTAGTCTTGTTGGCAGGCATAAGAAGGAGAGTAGGAATTTCAGGCCTCACAGCTTAAGGAAGTGCAGGCAATGGAATATTAAGTTTACCCATGATGGCTCCCAAAGTAACTGAGTTTTGCATTAGTAGGTGCTTGTGGGAGTCCACTAAGGCTTGAATGTCTTCCTATTGACTCTTCACCAGTGTAGTGAGAGCATGCACTTGAGCTGTGAGTTGGTCATTGGAAGCTTGCAAAGTGGAGACTTGATCTTGAAGAGACTGAACCTGAAGATTTGTAGAAGTTGATCCTAGCTGATGAGAGCTTGTGGAGCCAAAAGTTGCTTCCACGGCCTGTTTGATGCCATCCATGAGCAAGGCTGAAGGCTCATATATGCTTTGGTGAAGTTTTTCCAGCTTGACCTTTGTGTTATTTGAATGAGTGATTTGCTGTTGAATAACTGTATGCAGAACAATGAAGGATTGTTTAAGATTTTTGACTTCCTTTTCAATAATACTCAGATCCATCCTAGTCATTTGACCAGCAACTTGAATTTAGAGGTGATCGGTACTTGAGATGGTATAAGCTCATCCATTTTCTCCTTCACCAGCTTCCTTATCCTGTCTTCATGACCAGTCAACTTGAGTTCTAGAGATTTACCAAATAGATGAAAAGCCTTGAGTTGAGCTTTGTAGACCTCAGCCACTGCATCATAGACATCCTGTGGAGTCAAGACCTTGGCATTGCTTCCAAGAATAGTGACATATTCATCCCTAAACCTGGCCAAGATTTGATCCATCTCCAATACAAAGTTCTCAGACAATCATGGATCTACATTACCATCTTGTTCTGTATCATTCACAATCTTCTCCTTCTATTTTTCAACATCTTCATTATATGTGAGCATGATGGCTTGATAGTCTTAATTGCTCATGTCAGAAGTGAGTGGATGCTGTGAGATATTTGCCAATCTAGAAATTTGCTCAACTAGAAGATCATCTACAGATGTAGGTTGAGAGTCAGATTCTTGAAGCCATTGAGAGAGAATTTGTTGTTTTTGAGATTGTGAGGTTAAAGGTTGAGCTGTTGAGGGATCAGAACCACCTGTGACTAAAGTCATAGTTTTACTCACAGATTGCTCTTTGTTTATGACCAGTTGTTCTTCCACACTAGTTGTGGGAACCTCCAATTAAATTGGAGGGGATTTGACTGGGTTACTGTCATGTGCACTAGTCTCAAATCCTTGTGCTTCTTTCAAAGCGCTGTCACATGAATGTGATAAACTTGCCTCTCCCGTAGCAGGGTCATTGGAAATTGTACTCCTAGAATCAACTGCTAATGCAATTTCTGCTAGGGTTTTGAGGAGATTTGTTCATACATGAGGAACCTCCAATTGAATTGGAGAGGATTTAGATAGCTCTCCATCAGGAGTACTACCCTCAAAACTAACAGCATGTGAAGGCTGATTTGAACATGAAGGTGCATTTGTGACATCCATGGGGTCTTCAGTAAAAACTGATGAATCCCCCATGGTTTTGATGGTATCATCAAGGTCTACCCCAGCTAGTAGCCTCTCACCATCTGAATGAAGTGTCTGGGTGGTGAGCAAAGTTCCTTGAACCAAGTCACTTGATTTAGTTTGCACTTGAGAATTGGATTCAAGTGCTGTAGGTGGAGAAGAAATTTGTGAGATTAGAAGTTGTTGCTCAGAAGTGAGTGTTGGCAGCTCCCCCTGAATAAATGAGGGAGCTTCAAAAGATGTGCCTTCACTGTGTGTGCCATCCTTATTTCTTCTACCATACACTTGGATTTGATCAAGTGCAGGCTGTGCAGACTCTATACAGGATGCATTGGGGTGAATGCTCTTTTCAATAGACACACCATGTTGAGAGGATGTATTTAGAGTCTATTTTATCCTCATTTTTAGTGGGGAGGACACAGAGGTGGTTTAAGTGGTCAGCTCATATTTCTTACTCTTCTTTGATCTCTTGATCAATGGTGACTCAGCTTCTGTTTGTTTCTCACCACTCTCAGTCAAAACAGTTAAGGTGATCTTCTTTCTCTTATTTTTACTCACCTCATCCTTTTCAGAAGATGAGGTGGTTGGTTTCCTAGCTGTTATTGGTTTATTTGAAGAAGTGGTTTCATCCTGGGAAGGTCTCTGTGGGTGTTCCTGTGTTTGTACTTCCACAGGTTCAGGGACCATAGATGTGCTAGAATGTGCATTTGATCTCATGTCAGGCATATGATAAGGGTAAGTCTTGTAGTAAGTGAACCAAATATTATTTTGGACACTTGCTTAAAATTGCCTATTTTAGTGCTATATCTACCATTCAACAAATGTATGTCTGTTACTTTATGATTTAAAGTAGACATAATGAATCTAGGAAAGAAAATTTCCTTACCTCTAGCAGATTGGGGCATGGTCAGCCTGGTTGCAAGTTCTTCCAGGATCAGTAGACCAACATTCAAGTGTATGTTGTGGGCTATTGTGTACACCAGCTTCTGCACCATACTTGAAATATTGTCATACCCTGTCTTTCTACATGTGAAGGCCCTCACTACAGAATCAAATACAAAGGACCATTATTTCATTAAGTTTGTCCTATTCAAGTTTGACAATTTGATTCTTCCACCATAGTTGATGAAGTCCATAAACTCAGTCAATTCATCTTTTTTGGCACCTCCACAAAGTTTGCAGTTGGAAGACCCAAAGCTATGTTCACATCTTGCTCATTAAACTCTATTTGTTAGCCTCCAACTGAGCAAGTTATCACCAGAGATACTGAGTTCTCATTCATAACAGTCCTTACCACAGCTGTTGTCCAAAACTCATGCAGAACATCCAAGTACAACACTGGGTTAGCAGTTAAAGCTCCTGCAAGGTAGGATTCAGACAAGAATTTTACAAACCCCTTGAAGCTATCAGAGGCTTGGTTAGCATCAGTAAAAGCTAGGTAGTTTGTTCCTTTCTCTAGGATAGCTGCTCTAACAATATTGAGTGTCATTGTAGTTTGGTAAGAGTGAATGAGTAAGAAAAATTAGTGAGAAAGGAGTAAAAATGAGAGAGAAATCGGTTTTGGATTGAAAAGCTAGGTCACTTGAGATCTCGAATGTGTAAGTATGTATATGTATCGAGATGTCTGGGTATTTATAGTAAAAGCAAATGACTTGTCGAGAAGTCAAAAATGGACGTTTGAGATATACTTATCGAGAAGTCAATTTGGAAAATAATTACATATTGAGAAGTCATTTTAAATTACTCTTATAGAGAACTAAGAATTGACTTATCAAGATGTCAAATAAATACCCAGTTTGTCCAAAAATGAACTGAATTTGATTCCAATTTTATTTGAATAAATTCAAAATAAAATTAAAATAATTTTGCCAAAAGTATTTTACCAAAATAATTTATTGAATTAAATTATTTTAGTTCTGAGTTATTTATGAGTCTATAAGAATACTTATAGAGAACTCTGTAAGTTTAAACTTATAGAGAACTCTACAATGACTTATCGATAAGTCATAATAATGCTTATCGAGAACTCACTCGAGAAGTCTCAAAATGACTTATCGATAAGTCAGTTAGACTAATCGAGAACTCAGTTCTCTATATACTTTTGATCAATCTAATTATGCCTTGTATTAATTTTACATATTAAAGATGTAAATGAACAAATGAGCATTTTACTTAGAATTTGAAAAATTCCAAGCTAAATTTTGAATTTTGAAAAATAAATATGCCGAGATTTCTGAAATATTTATAGTTCATATTTCAGTTAATTTCCAATTAAATCAAATAAATGTTGATTTATTAGAAATTAATCTGCTACAAAATATTAGTTGAGTTCTTGCTTTAGAATGAAGAATTAAGCATTCCAATTTCACCTACAAGTCTAGTGAAAGTTGCTTCATCCAAAGGTTTAGTAAAAATGTCAGCTAATTATTTTTCAGTTGGAACAAAAATAAGCTCTATGGTACCATTTGTAGCATGTTCTCTAATAAAATGGTACCTTACATCAATGTGCTTTATTCTAGAATGATTAACTAGATTAGCCACTATAGATATAACACTAGTAATTGTCACACATGATAGGAATTTTGTGTAAAACTAGGCCATAATCCATTAGCTGATTTCTAATCCAAAACACTTGATCACAACAACTTCTTGCAGCTATGTATTCAGCCTCTGTTGTAGAAGTTGATACGGATTGTTGTTTCTTGCTATACCAGGATACAAGTCTTTGTTCAAGAAATTGACAGCATCCACTAGTACTCTTTCTGTCAACCCTGCATCCAGCAAAATCAGCATCTGTGTAACCAACAGCTTCAAAACCAGTTCCCTTAGGATACCACAATCCCAAGTTTGGAGTCCCCTTATAGTATATGAAAATCCTCTTCACATCCATCAAATGTGATTCTTTAGAATTGGCTTGAAATCTTGCACACAAATATGTAGCAAACATGATGTCTGGTCTACTTGTAGTTAAATAAAGCAATGATCCAATCATTCCTCTATAGCTTGTAATGTCTACACTTTTGCCCTTTTTATCTTCATCCAACTTTGTTGCAGTAGACACAGGTGTAGATGCAGGTGAACAATCAACCATGCCAAACTTTTTCAATAAATCTTTAACATATTTAGTTTGGCTGATGAAGATTCCATCACATCTTTGACTTACTTGAAGTCCAAGAAAGTAACTTAATTCCCCCATTATACTAATTTCATATTCACTCTGCATAAGCCTGAAGAATCTTTGGTAAAACTTTTCATTTGTAGAACTAAAGATGATATCATCCACATAAATCTGAACTAGGATCATATCTTCACCATGTTTCTTGTAGAAGAGAGTCTTGTCTATAGTACTCTGGTAAAACCATGTTTAAGTAGGAATTCTGACAATGTATCATACCAAGCTCTGGATGCCTGCTTTAGTCCATATAGATCATTGAGTAACTTGTACATAAAATCTGGAAATTCTGGATCTTCAAACCCAGGTGGTTGTTGCACATAAACCTCTTCTTCTAGTTCACCATTTAGGAAGGCACTCTTGAGATCCATTTGATACACTTTAAAATTTGAATGTGCAAAAAATGCTAGAAAAATCCTTATTACTTCAAGTCTTGCAACTGGAGCAAAAGTTTCATCATAATCATTTCCTTCTTCTTGTGAGTAGTCTTTTGCAACAAACCTTGCCTTGTTTCTGGTAACTATACCATTTTCATCCATCTTATTTCTGAACACCCATTTTGTTCCAATTATGCTTCTATTCTTTGGTCCAGGAACTAACTCACAAACTTTGTTCCTTTCAAACTGATTCAGCTCTTCTTGCATGGCAGATATCCAATCAGGATTCATTAGAGCTTCTTCGGTTTTCTTAGGCTCTACTTGAGACAGAAAGCATGCATGTAGGAACGCATTTGCAGTTGCACTTCTAGTTCTCACACTAGTAGTAGGATCACCAATAATTGATTCTCTAATATGACTCCTATCCCACTTCCTTGTGTGAGTTTCTTGACTTGTGCCTTCATCATTTTCTTCATTATTGGTATGACTGGTAGATCCTTCTTCTCTTTTACCCCCTGAGTTTATGCTATCAAATTCAGATGTTTGAGATGAGCTTTTATTCCCATGATTTTCATGTTCAGTAGTCTCTTCATTCATTATCTTTTGTGCATTAACTTCATCTTCTCCATCAGAATCACTATCAATATTGAGGTTTTCAAATGCAAGGGCTTCAGCTTCATTGTCATCAAGGCATTCCAAGCCTAGACACTTGTCATCATCAAAAGTCACATCTATGTTTTCCATAATCTTCTTTTGATCAATCACATAGACCTTATAGGCTGTTCTTTCCAATGAATATCCCAGAAAAATTGCTTCAAAGACCTTTGAGTCAAATTTCCCACATATTCAGAGTTGTCTTTTAAAATGTAACACTTGCTTCCAAACACATGAAGATGCTTTACAGTAGGCTTTCTCTTAGACAAGATTGAGTAGGATGATTTGTCATGGGCCTTGTTAATGAGATATCTTTTTTGAGTGTAGCATACAGTGTTAACAGCTTCTTCCCAAAAACTTGTTGGCAACTTGGCATCCTGCAGCATTATTTTAGCAACTTCAACTAATGTTCTGTTCTTTCTTTCAACTACTCCATTTTGTTGAGGTGTTCTAGCAGCTGAGAATTCTTGAACAATGCCTTTGCTTTTGCAGAATTCACTCAATGTTGCATTCCTGAATTCTGTTCCATTATCATTTCTTAATCTCTTTACACAACTATGTTCTTCAGCCTATTTTTCTATCTTCTTGATGTGCTCAATTATGAAAGTGGAGTTTCATCTATAGAGTGCATGAACTCTACCCAATTGTATCTTGAGAAATCATCCACCATCACAAGTGCATATTTGTTTCTTGAAATAGACAAGACATTTACTGGCCCAAACAGGTCCATGTAAATGGAGTTCATATTTTTTGACTTGTGACTTGATCTTTTCATTTTTCCTTTCTGAAAAGCTTCACAGACTTTAACTTGAGCAAACTCCAAATTAGGCATGTCTCTTACCAACTCCTTCTTGACCAAGGTGTTAATTGCCTTGAAATTCAAATGAGACAACTTCTTATTCCATAGCTTGCTTTGTTCTTCTAATGCCTTGGTGTGGAAGCAACAAATTCCATCCTTATTTGTTGAGTCTAAGTATGCAACAAATAGGCTTCCTTTCCTTGCTCCTTTCAGAGCAACTTCACCATTTTTCTTGCTGATAAAAGTGCATTCTTCTTCGTTGAATAAAACTTCAAAGCCTTTGTCTGCAAATTGGCTTACACTGAGAAGATTCACTTCAAGACCAGTTACCAGTGCTACATCATCAATGACAACATTTCCAGAAATAATATTACCATATCCCATTGTGAATCCTTTGTTGTTGTCTCCAAAGGTCACCAAAGGGTCAGCCTTCTCCTCAAATTGTGATAGCAGGGCCTTATCACCTGTCATATATCTGGAACATCCACTCTCTATGATTCATATGACTTTCTTCATTTTATCATGTACACAATGAGTTTTAAGTGTGTTTAGCAACTCAAGCGGTGTTGGACACTTTCTTCTTGTTAACTGATTTAGTAGAAGTACAATGAGTAGTTTCAGATAAATAAGAATTCATTGACTACTATGCATTTACCCTATCTGTTGTAGACCCAATTTTTGTTTCTTTAAGGTATATTCTCAGTTTGTGGCAACTTTTCATCACTTTCAAGTTACAAGGGATGCAATCAAGCTTGTCACAGAATGAGTAGGGATCTTTTGCATCTGCCTCATTATATTTGCAGGCTCATTCAACTAACTTGCTAACAACCTTTTTACAAAGGTGAGTTAGGTGATTCACATAGCCACATTTTTCACATTTCTTTCTTGGAGCATCTGCAACATAAGCAAAGTTGTTACTTTTGTTTATCCCAATTTTTCCATTTCTATTTTTCTTCTTCTTTCTTGCATCTTCAGTCTTGGTTTCTTTGACATGTGTCTTGGAACTTTGTTTGTCCATGAGCTTCTCTTCAGTTTTGGAAGATTGAGTTGCTTCTTCATTTTTATTTTCATTGTCTTCATCAGCAATTTCTTACTTGATAATCAACTCTTCTTCACTGAAGTTAACTTCACATGCCTTGGACATAGGTGATACAACCTTCTTCAACATTGCTGGAACATTTTCATTTTCAATTGCTTTTCATTTATCACCTATATCTTTCTTCTTGCTGTTCAAGGCATTATAATAAAGACCAGTAGCAATATTTGCACATGGCTTATTTTTCTCATGATATTGTCCAACCAACTCAGATGCATTCTTGAAGGATTTCAACTTGACCTCATTCTTTTCCAGCTTCTCCCTTAACGCTGCTTCAATTTCACTTGCACACTTGAGCTTGTTCTTCAGATATGCATTCTCTTGTCTTACAGCTTCAAGCTCCACCAACAACAATTCAGCTTCTTGTTTCGCATTTTCAAGCTTCTCATTTATCTTTGTCAGTCTGCCAACTTCTTCATTAACAACAACCATACGTGTGTGAATGTGAAACATTTTTGTGTTCATCTTCTCTACGGTTTCCTTATATTGACTTACATTTAAATCAATAGTGGTAAGAGTTGGTACCTGTGATTTAGATGAGGGTGATTTTCCTTGCTCCAAGACCATTAATGCATAATTTCCAAATTCTTCATCTTCATCATTTTCAGAATCATCCTAACTCTTTCCCTCTGCAATATAAGCTTTGCTTTGATGTTTCTTCAGAAGATCCTCATACTTTGCTTCCAGTTCAAGATAAACTTTGTCTTTCTTTACTTTCTTGGGTTTCCTGCATTCTATAGCAAAATGGCCTAGTTCATCACAATTGTAGCACCTTATCTTTGATCTGTCAACAGATCCAATTTTGTAACCATTTTTGCTATCAAATATGTACTTCCCTTTTCCTTTCCAGCTGTTGTCTTTGTTGAAATATTGTCCTTTACCCTTAAAGAATCTTGGCTTCTTTACTCTAATGTTAGAGAATTTTCTTGCCAAACAGACCATTGGCTGATCTAGCTCATCAAGTTCATCCAGGGTGTAAAACTCATCTTCTTCCAGTTCCAGTATGACTTGTTCTTGAGAGTCATTATTTCTTTGCTCACTTGTTGAGGCAACTGGAGTTTGGGATCTTGGCTCATCATTAGAGGTTTGGCCATCATTGACAATTAGAGCACTGGAACCATCCATAACATGCCCTTGACCAGCTCTTAATGATTTCTTTTGAATTATTTCTAATTCATATGTTTTTAAGATTCCATAAAGAACTTCCAGTATTATTCTGCTTAAATCTCTCCCTTCTCTGATTGCTGAAATTTTCTGTTCCAAATGGTCAGGGAGTGTGAGTAAAAACTTCAAGTTCACCTCTTCAGCTTCATTATATTTATCATGAAGCCGCAAGTCATTTATCAGCTTGTTAAACCTTTCAAATACATCAGTGATACTTTCTTTTGGTTTAGCCATGAAACCCTACTACTGTGAAATCAGTATCCTTCTTTGATTTGACCTAACTTCATCAGTTCCTTCACAGAGTATTTCAATCTTTTCCCATATATGTTTGGCAGTGTCATAGTTGATAATGTTATTGTACATTACATTGTCAAGTGACTCTATCAATATCAGCTGCAAGCCACTATCCAGAGAAACTTTTTCTTTCGCAGGCTCAGTGTACTCAGAAGGATCTTTTGGAGCATAATGAGCTGGGATGACCATGTCTCCATCTATAGATTCCTCAACTCTAACCATAGGAATGAAGGGCCCATTTTTGAGAATCTGAATGTAGAGTGGATTGGCCATCATGATAAACAACAACATTTTCTTCTTCCATAGAGTGTAGCTGGTTTTATCAAATATAGGGATTTAGATGTTACTGATTTTCTGTGTATTCATTCTTCCAAGATCTTGAATCTGTTTACTTTCAAATTTTGCTCCACTACCACTTGTTAGGTAATAAATTACATACAGGGGGGTGAATGTGTTTTAGTATTTTCTATGCTTTTCTTGAACTATTTTGGTTTTGAACAAACTAAATCAAATCTTGTAGTAAGATGTGTTAAATCAGAAATAAAACATACAGCTATGAATAACGCAGATCTTTCAAAACTCACTTAATTTTATATTAAAATTAAGAATGTTTTGCTAAAAAATTTCTAGGCTCTTTGTTGCTAAAGAGCTTAGCTTATTTTTTGAGAGAATACCAGAATTCCTGATATAATTGTTACATCTAACAAATGACCAATGTTAACTTTATATTCCAGTTAACTTATGGTTTACATAGTGTATAATAAGAAATGTTATTCACTTTAGTAAACTGTCACTTATCATTTCCATTTTAGGAAAAATATATCTTCCATTTCTGTCTTAGCATATCTTTGCACATTGTGTTAACTTTGATCTTCCTTTGTCAGTTAATCTTCACCTTAATCTTGCACACCCTTCAAACTGCTTTTTGTAGACTTTTCAATCCAACTGGTTAGATTGTTTGTTGATTGTTAATCTTGAATATTGAACTGGTCTGCAATTTGTACTTTGAGATTTTAATTCGAGATCTCCAGTTTGGCCTATATAGATCTTGACATCTCGATAAGTATATTGACTTATCGAGATCTCTAATACTCCATAGTAAATTTGACTTGTAGAGGTCTCTGAGTTCTCTATAAGAGAATTTAGCTTATCGAGATCTCTCATCTTCATATCTTCATTTTGACTTATCGACATCTCTATAACTCAGAGTTCTCTAGTGAAATTTGACTTGTCGATAACTCAGAGTTCTCTAGTGAATTTTGACTTATCGATATCTCTGAGTTCTCTAGTGAAATTTGACTTGTCGATAACTCTGAGTTCTCTAGTAAACTTTGGCTTGTCGATAACTCTGAGTTCTCTAGTAAAGAAATAACTTGTCGATATCTCAAATCTTCATATCTTCAATTTGACTTGTCGATATCTTGAGTTCTCTAGTAGCTTTCCTGAGTTCTCTATAAGTCATTCTGGAGCTCTCGAATGACTTCTCTATAACACTAAATTTGTGACTTGTAGAGATCTTGACTTAGAGCATTTTTCTCAAAACAGATTTATTCAACTCCAAACTTCGTCATAATTCTTCTGAGGCATGATCTTCTTTCAGATATAATTCTTAGGCTTGATACTGTTTACAGAAAAAGACTCCAGTCTTCTCTTTGACATTTTTACAGACTTTAAATGTTACAAATACAAAATGCAAACTAAGATTACAATACATCTTACTTAGGATTGTTAATTTGACTTAGTCTTATTATTGTATAGGCATGTCTTGCACAACATGATCTTGAAATCGCCATGACCTGCAGTAGCAATTTCCCCCCATTTCACAACTCAAATTAGCCTCATTTTGATTTAGGCTTTATAAAAGTCGAAGTAGGAGTAGAATACCCGATCTTAAACCCGATTGCCCACTTTATACCTGACTTATAGCCGTTGCAAATGTGAAATTACAGATTTGATCCTGACGGTGTTAATGCTGAGTTAACAGGTGGTACACACTTTGCAGTCTTTTGCGAACAGTAAATACCCACATTGCATTATTGAAACCTTAGGTATATAGGTACACAGTTTGCAGTAAAACCAAACTTTGAGTACATACTATGCATTTGACTCTATCAAAATATTAGCAAAAATTGAAAATAACACCTCCACCATGGTAAATTTGGTCATTTTTTTAACCTATCCAATGTTTTTTTCGTGAAAACAGGTAGTGAAGTCGTTTTGGGAGTCCGAAGGAGGTAATTGTCCTCCATTGGAGCTGCTTTTAGATTATAAATGCTCTTAAAACCAAAATGATATGTACTGACATTATACAAAATGATAAATAAAGAGGTTATAAAAATTGGTCAATTTTTTAAAAATCGTCTCTAAAGCGTTAAAAACGGTTAAAAAAATTTGTCCAATCCCGATTAATCGACAATAAATTATCCGATTTTAAAAAATCGTCCAATAAATCACAAATCGGTATCTCAATGAATAATTTCGATTTCCAAAATCTGTAATCATGACCCAAATTTTAAATTTCGAATGTTTATTATAGTCAATTTTTTTCTTTAAAAAATTCATATTAATTAATTTTAAATTGGGTTGGATTGTTAAGGGTTTAAATTTTTTGAATATTGACCCAACGTATTTTATTCGGGTTGACAAAAATGTAAACCAATTAAAATTTGAGTTTTCGATAGTTCGGCTCCGTCCGCCGAAATAAGAAGCGGGTTGGATCGGTTTTGGTGTTTGATCAAAATAAATTTCACCTCTAAATTCGATGTTAACATTTAACACATCTCAACTTATTTATCATTTTTAAAAAAAAATAAAGAAGGTAAATATAACATGACAAAAAAAGAAGGCAAATATAAATATGAAATTTTAAATCTAAAAAATAAAATGACAAAATACATGTGACTGTTTGAAATTATATCCTTATATATAATTAGAGTAAAGCAGATAATATGGTACGGTAAGACATGGTTTGGTCGTCACACTTCTACTAACACTTAAACAACTAAACCTACAAAATACTGGCAAAACAAAGTAACACCTAACTAGCAATAATAATATTTGAAATCACATACGTCAATAGTTCTAGAAAAAAAATTCTATTAATTTGTTAACTTCTTTTCATTAAAGTTAAACTTTTAAAATTTGAAAAAAATAATACGGTTTCTAAAAAATAAATGTATTATATATCATAAATAATATGATATTATCATTTCTAATAAATAAATATTAACTAGAAAGTTTTATAAAAATATATTAAAATAAATAACATAATTTATGTTAAATGCAAGTGAAAATAATGTAATAAATAAAAAATAATAATATCAAATTAAAAGTAATGTATTAAATTCAGTAACACCATTTAAAAATAATATTAATACATGGAATATAAATTATTAAATAATCAATTACATTGTTTATGTTTACGCATATTGAAAGTATAATACAAGTAAAAATATAACACAAAATTAAATTTCAAGTATTAAATAAAAATTATTATTAATACAATCGAAAGTAATGTATTAACTTCGATAACACCATTTAAAAATAATATTAATACAAGTGAAAATAATTTATTAAATAATCAATTATATCATTCATGTTTATACTAAAAATATGCATATGAATAATTAAAAATCAAAATTATTAAATATAATCATACAGAAATTAAAAACCATTCACTTAATTTTTTTTATAAAAACTAAAAAAAACACCAAAAAACACGTAAAAAATTAATAAAATATAAAGCTAGTGAATTAAAAATAGCAGAAACACAAATATTATTAGCAAATGGCGATTGCGATAACCAACGGCGCCGGAATGGGAGCACTCGCCGGAAAACAGAAAACGGTGTTGATAACAGGAGTAAGCAGAGGACTCGGAAAATCACTAGCCCTCGAATTAGCTAAGCTAGGCCACACCATAATAGGGTGCGCTCGCTCACAGGAGAATCTCAATGCTCTTCAAGCTCAACTCTCTGATGAACCCAATAAACACCTTTTCATGACTGTTGATGTGGTTAGTCTCTCCTCTTTTGCCATCTTTGTATGTATATGTGTGTGTATATCAGCTTGGTTTGGTTAAGTTTAGTGGGGTTCTTGAAAATTCGGGTCGGGTCGGGTCAAGTTTGTGACCCGTAAAATTGTTGGTGGATATTATTCATGAGTAATTGAGTATGACCCATAAGCCTAAAATGTATAAAATTGGGTCGGGTCGGGTCGGGTCAAGGTTGTGACCCGTGATATTGTTGGTGGATTTTATTCATGACCTATGAACTTAAAATGTATAAAATCGAGTTGAGGACAAGATTGTGACCAATATTGTTGGTGGATATTATTCATGACCCATGAACCTAAAATGTAAAATCGGGTCGGGTCAAGATTGTGACACTTGATATTGTTTGTGGATATTATTCTTTAAGAATTGTATCTTTTGGATGATATAATTTTTGTATGGGTTTTGTGATAATTACTAAAATTCGGTAGAAATGAATGTTAAAGTTAAAAGGGTAAAATTCGATAGAAATGAATGTAGAAGTTTGAAGAATAGAAATAGAATTTTAATATACGGCCATTTCATGTATTTTTGGGTTCTAGATAGTGTAGTGTATTGGTGCGCCTAACGTGAATGTGGTATATTTGTCGGTGATAAAGAAGGGAAGGAGCTTTTGAAGGAATTGTTTGTTTCAGTAGGGCTGGGATGCTGTTTTTTTTTGTTATGTAATGTGCTGGAAGCTGATGCTAGTTGTTACATTTGTGTGCTTGTAGAGGTCGAATAGTAGTGTGGCAGAGTTGGCAAAGGCTGTCATGGAAAAGAACAGTGTTCCAGATATCATAGGTATATTATTTTGCAAAAGAAAGTCTTCTGATGATTGGTGAATGTATTCTGGCATGCCGTACTTGAATAGATTGTAGTAGTTATTGATTGTATTAATAGACATTTATTAGCTCAGTGTAATTACCTGCTGTATGATCAACTTGTGACACTGATGTGCAGCCTAATAACGTTGGAATTCACACAAGTAATAAGGAAGTTTCGGAGTTCTATCGATTGCTTTGAAGACAATATAAATATTTACATGGTTACTTCAATTATTTTTAAAATGGTTAGCAACTATCATGTCTTTTTTTCTTGATGACACAGATTAAATTTTTGTAGAACAATTATCTAGTAAATACATTGTGGTGGTTATGCAAACTTTGATCTTTCATTGTACTTTGCACTTCATTCCATGTAATTTGAGTTTTGTAGGTAACATAAACTGTAGTAAACTGTAAGTATATTATTGGTAACATAGACTTGAAAGAACATGGACCACTATCCACTAACATGCATTATGCATAGCCAACTGTGTACCTACACAAGCTTATCCTTTATATGGTGATAAAAGATGGTAAATATGATTGTGGTCATTTAAATTAATTCCAGAGATCCTTTCTACTTGTGTAGTTGAAGGGTAACTATCCGTGTCTACTTTCGTATTTCATTCAGTGACAAACATAATAATATAATGTGTGATCATTCTACCCTAAATGTAAGTATGTATTGAGTATTGACATACATATGCGGGCCTGCAGTGAATAATGCAGGAACTATTAATAAAAACAACAAAATGTGGGAGGTGCCAGAGGAGGAGTTTGATGCAGTCATTGACACAAATTTAAAAGGAACAGCAAATATGTTGCGTCACTTCATCCCTCTTATGATTGAGAGCAAGCAAGGGGTAATTGTCAATATTTCGTCTGGATGGGGAAGATCTGCTGCAGCACAGGTAAACTCGAAAAGGGCAGACTTGTGCCTCTCATGTAATGTGTGAGATTTTTAGGCCAAGTATATATGTCATTTGAAGATATGGTCTCAGTCTTGAGATTTTAGGAGGATGTGTATCTCTATATTCTTCATCATATATCTTTATCAACTGCAAAAATGAAAAGCACTCGTAACATTTTCCAAAATGAGTTTCTAGGATGTTATGTACTTCATTGAAAAAGAGGAAAAGGATTGGTTAGCACTTCATTGAAGAACTGGGGTATAGTCCGTCAAAAAAAAGAAAAAGAACTGGGGTATAGGATTTTATGAAAACACAATTTTAGATGAATGTTGAAAATTTAGACTATAGACTTCACTTGATAATGTGATGAAGTTTCGGGATCTGTTACTACCGAAATATATTCATAGCTCTTTATTTTTGTTGATAAACGGTAGAATCGTAATCTTGTGGACTATGTTACTTGGAGTCGGACGGAAATTTTGAACTTAGGTATGTGTCTAAGTGTCAGAAGGAAGTTTTAGCTCTGTAGGTAATGCAGTCTATCTGTTAGGTGACTGAGCAATTTTTTCACATGAAGGGGATGCTCGGCGTTAAAAGTTGTAAAGTTAAAATTTTAATTTATGTGAGAGACCTGTTCCTCAGGTCTACTCTGTTACCTATATTAATTAATTTGAATTGAATTTAACAGGTGGCACCCTATTGTGCTTCAAAATGGGCAGTAGAAGGTCTGAGTAGATCAGTTGCAAAGGAGTTGCCACCTGGAGTGGCAATCGTTGCGCTAAATCCTGGTGTGATTAACACAGACATGCTTGCTTCTTGCTTTGGAACTTCAGCCTGTATGTACCAGCTGCCGCATGCATGGTATGTCATGTAAATGCTTATTAATTTTTTTTTTCTCTATTATTAAAATATGCTAAAATCTGAAATTGATTGTAATATATGCTTTCATTTAATGCTTTGTGCTGATCCAGAGTTTGGAATGCATAGCTATACCTTGGTTGAATAAGCATGCTAGTAATCTAATGCTAGTATACTTTGGCAATCACACTTATGCCGAGAGAAGCTAATAACTTCATTTTTTTTATGAATTTAATTATTTTGTTAGTTCTGGAACTTCTTTCTAATTAAATTGATTTGTTTTCCTTCTCCTAAAAAACATTACCCAACAGGGCGCCAAAAGCAGCAACAATGATACTTAATCTGACAGCGGCAGACAATGGTGCATCTCTGACCATATGATGTTTGAGCTAATAGGTGCCTTGGTTTTTATGTGGATATGACCGGAAGAGAACTGATGTTTCCATAGATACTGTAAAAATGAGTATTATGTTCCATTTGTTTACATAAAGTTTGTGTTGCATAAATTGTTAAGTATTGGATACATAGTTAGAAATGCTACAGTTTCTGCAGGCCTCCATAACACCAAGTTTGTTATGGAAGTATAAATGCTAGAACTTTCTTGCCAAAGTAGTCAGGCCTTATGTTTGTTTCATTGAGTTTTCAAAATGAAGATGGTATGGTTGCATACTTGGGTCTTGTAACTTATGTCGCTTAAATTTATTGGTTCTGGCCGCCCTGTTGCAAGTTGCAACTGCACTGGCGAGTACTGCCTTAGGGTTGGATTGTGTTGCCTAAAAGTTCTTGCTGCTCTGTATCTTTCGAATTCTGGGACATGATTAGGAGACATATTCTGTATCAGACTGAAACGAGATATTTTATGTCCATCTCGAATATCTCATACCAAGGTTCAAGTAGCTAAGACATCTCAATATGAAGTGATATTTTCCAGGAGATGGAAAACAAGGAAGAGGAATGTTCAACTCTGTTCCATGCTTTAAAAACAGGTAATTTTCAAGGCAAATCAGACAACCAAATCGAATTATATTCCGAAAATGATGAATACCAATTGTTGGAATCAAAACTCTAATTGATGTTCTCTGGAAAGTGCATGATTTGATGCCATTGCATTTTCTTAAAGAAAGCATTAACATGTTGTGACTTGATATTATTAAAAATACATGATGAAATGGATGATATCATTGATAAAATATAAGCAGCAATAGTATCACAATTCACATGCAGACAAAAAATGCACTATTGTCATTGGTATGTAAATACAGGAGTGCACCATTACATGGGAATTGCGAGTACGTGTGTGGGAAGTGAGTTATAGTGCTAAATATGTGCCCGAAACTGAATGTGGCTACAGTTTTTTTGTTAGCGAGGAAAATTGATGCATCCAACTGATAAACCAGTCATTTCCAATGGCTTCAAAACCAGTAAGGTCGGTAACGGTAAGCTACTGCTTACATTTGAGAATGTAACCTCTAAGAAGAAGAAGGTGCTCTACAGGTACAAGTTGGAACCATTGTGCGATTAAAAAGTGTTTTTGGCGCCATATTATTAGTAGTAACATTGAAATTACTGACTAAATGTTATGATGACTTTAAAAAAAAGGATGCTATTAGTTTCCGGTTAAGATCAGTTTCACAAGGGTGAACACAGACGTTACCTACTATGCTTGTAATATATTTTTGTAATCTACCAGAATTCTGCAACTCTACTTTTTGTGTTACCCTTGGTTAGGAACTTCAATATATGAAATTATTTAGTCATATGGCTCTCTTTGCTTCTGCGCTTCCACAAAAATACGAACCTATTCAAATTTCATAGAGAGGGGGCATTTAAGCTACCGCAGGACCAGCATTACACTCTTTCTTATTTTCTAGGCTGATAGTGTCTGGTAAAGCCTGAGATAAGCCCACAAAGACTGCTCAAGTATATAATGAATTGACTTTGACAACATCATCTAGTGTTTTAATATGAGCTTCTCTCCTTTCTTTCTCTGCTTTCTTTTTGTGTTCATCGGTCACTTGATTTAAGAATGTGATTGCTAATATGTCAAAAGAATCCAGGTAAATGTCCTGGGTTCAGGAAGTCAGGGACTGATATTATGTTTCACTTGTCAATTTATGGTAATTCCTTGTCGAGTAATGAATACACTGTGTAGTATCAAATACTTAGGCACAAATCGAGTCACATGTAAATCATGCACGTGTCTTGTACAAACTTTTTACTAAACGTATACAACACAAAAAATAACAGATGTTAAACTCTAAACAATTATCGCTAACTTAATTTTTCAAATGCACCCGCAGACACACTTATATGGTTTCCAGTTCATAGTTCATATTTTATGCATGTATGACATAATGTTTTGGCATTTGTATTGTATCTATACGTTCAGCTAAGAATATTAGATTGATTTATTTATAAGGTCATTTGTTTGTTCTCTTCCGACATAAATAATATAGCTGGAATGCAAATGTTCTTACCACAATTGAAGAAACAATGGAAATGAAAACCATGCCTAGATCCTTGGTCCCAAGTGCCCCAAGCTGTAAATCTCTACTAAGCTTTTACATCTTGATGATTGTGAGTACATGCTATCATGTTTCTTCTTCTTTTTCCTTTCGTAGTGAAACTACATTTCTTCGAAACATCACTTCATGTTTCACTGATCACAACATCGATAACTTTACCTTGTATTCATCTAATAATGCCTACTTTGATCTCCTCAATTTCTCTTTACAAAATCTACGATTTTCGGATCCTTCAGTTCCAAAACCATCAGCCATTATTTTACCAATGAGAAAAGAAGAGATATCCGACATTGTTTTGTGCTGTAGAAAATGGTCTTTTGACATTAGAATTCGGTCAGGTGGACACAGCTATGAAGGCATAAGTAGTTCATCTGCAAATACAGAAAATGATGAAGCTTCGTCTTTTGTAGTTCTTGACATGATGAATCTTGACAAGATTTCAGTTGATTTGAAATCAGAATTTGCTTGGGTAGAAGGAGGTGCAACACTTGGCCAAACTTACTATGCAATTGCAGAAGCAAGTAATGTCCATGGCTTCCCTGCTGGGGGCTGTCCGACTGTAGGAGTTGGAGGGCATTTTTCGGGTGGTGGATTTGGATTTTTAGGAAGAAAATTTGGCGTTTCAGCAGATCATGTGTTGGATGGTCTTCTTGTGAATGCCGAAGGGCAGATTTTAGATAGAGATGGGATGGGAGAAGATGTTTTTTGGGCTATTAGAGGCGGGGGTGGAGGAAACTGGGGTATCATTTTTGCATGGAAAATTCGACTTGTAAAAGTGCCTGAAATTGTGACAGCATTTACTGTGGCTAGGCTACATGATAAGAAACAGGATCTCGCAGATATTATTTACCAATATCAGTCTGTAGCGCCTCATTTGGATGACGAATTTCAAATAGTGGCTTATGTTAGCTCTGGCTTGATTCCAGGAAGTAAAGAGATGGCTGTGATATTTCAAGGACTTTATCAAGGTCCAAGAAGCAAAGCCATTTCCATTTTAAATGAGAGTTTTCCAGAGCTCAGACTTCAAACAGAAGAATGTAGAGAAATGAGCTGGATAGAGTCTGTTGATTACTTGTCTGATTTCAGTGGTGGACAAGGTTCAATTTCCGGCTTAAAAGAAAGGTATTTTGTTGGAAAATCGTACTTTAAAATCAAATCAGATTATGTCCGAGAACCATTACCAAAGGCCGGGATCAAGACTCTGATTGATATTCTGGAAAACCAGCCAAAAGGGAATGTATTATTTGAGCCTTATGGCGGTTTTATGGATAGCATACGAAGTGATGCCATTGCATTTCCTCATAGGAAAGGTAATCTTTTCTCAATTGCTTATACAGTAGCATGGGATGAAATGGATGAAATGAGTGGCAAAAGCAAAGAGTATATAGATTGGATAAGAGGATTCCATGATGCCATGACTCCATATGTTTCTTCGCATCCAAGAGCTGCCTATGTTAACTACATGGATCTTGATCTTGGAGAACTTGCAGAGTTTGATAATGTTAGTAGCATTGGTTTTGCTCGAGCACCGGTATCTCCAGTGGAGCTGGCAAGAGGCTGGGGAGAGAAGTATTTTCTGGAAAATTATGACAGATTGGTAATGGCGAAGACTGTAATTGATCCACTCAATGTTTTCAAGAATCAACAAAGTTTACCTCCTTTGTCATCACATGACTATGAGTCTTGACTTTCTGGAATTCTATAAGAATTACTAAAATTGTACCGATCACCATTAGCATCTCTCTGTAATTCGCTAGGTCAATGAATCTCGGAAACAATCATTTTATGAAATATAAGGATAATGTTGCTCTCGAGGGCTTTCTGAGATCCGTGCTCACTGTTTCTGGGACTAGGTACAGATTTTCCTATAGATTATTATGTCAAGCTTTGTTGGGACAATTTTCATTTTGATTCAAGCAAATTTGTTAGTAATAAGTCGATGAACGATGTTTCTGTTGGGTTACTACGAAGACAATCGGAGAAGAAAAACTATTTCAATCACGGGCTCGGAAAAGGCCATATAATAAGACATTGTACTTGCAAACCTGCATTTTGTTTGTAACCAATAATTCAACCACTAGATATTCGAATCTTCATATGAGATTTCAGGGCTCAAATTTGTCTTTTTCATACATTTTCTATGAATAATTGTAGCTGTAGTAATGCTAGAATGTAATATACAAGTGGAATTTCAGTAGGCACATTGTCATGTTGGGGGTATACTACTGCCAGTACAGAAACTGCAGTCAATCACAGAGAGGTGCACGGCAATTTTAAGCAGTTCACTACAGCATACGAGTTCAAACTCGTATGCCGTAATGCTGTAATAAACTGGTTAATGGGAACCCGCATTGAGCGTGAAACACTCACCCTGCAAGAATGCATGAATAAGAATAATCGTGGTGTATAATCTAAAATCCAGAACTAGGACCGGACGAGGGCGTTGTAGGTGGTAATCGATAAGGTGTGTGCCGACTAGTTGAATTTGAGACCGGGACTGCATCACCATTTTGGGAAGGATCACTGTATTGATCACTTCTGTTCCTGCCCATAAAATTTTCAGAGTTCTAGATTCAATTACACATTTTAGCTTGCACGGTGTTTCTAAATAATATTTTTAGAAATAAAAGTAGAGTAAAAAATACTTAATAATTTTCTTTACATAGATATGCCCAAAATTTTATTTGAAAAAATTAGAAATTGTTTACTAAAAATATTATTAGTTTTTTCAACTTATCAGCTTATAAGTTGAAAATCCGACTTATAAGTTAGGTACACAAACAGTGCTCGATAAATACTTACGGACTTATAAGTCAATAAGTAACTTATAAACCGTGGCCAAACATACTTGCGATTTGCGAACATATTGGTAGGGAAAGAGAGGTTTGGCCCATTCGCATCTCGTATACATAGTTTAAATTTTATAGCAAGCTAGAGAAATATCCTGGATGTGTATATATGATCCAGCTTACAGGAATTGTAAACAAAGTCTTAAAACTTCCCAACATCAAACCATTTCTCAAAGGTTTGGCACCAATAAAATAAATACTATAATTACAATAGGATACTATGTCCAAAAAGAAAAAACTGTGCATTCGTTACTTGACCTTCTTATGGGGTTTCATATCTGGGTACAGCCCCAAGATGTGCTCTGGCATAAAGTCGTGTCGCGTCAGGATACCAACTATAGGTGGCCTCTGAAAATATAAGAAAAATCAAAATGTGAAAATAATTAGCAAAAAATTAGACTGCGTGCATGATCAGCTGCAAACTCGACTAAAAATGACAAGTAAACTGAGCTTGCACAACGTAATACTCCTTGTTTCAAAAAAGTATACCAGGCATGATAATTGCTTGCACAAGACTAACTGTCGTTTTGCTGGGTTGCACAACATAAGATAAAGAATGGAAAAGATATGATAACAATCTTACCCCAGGTGTCTTTGGTACAACACATAAGTGCCTAAGGCCAAGCTCCCGAAAGAGGACTGCAGCTTTCGCAAGAGACATGGTCTCTACCACTGTGTATGGCGATGTATTAGTAATGGGATGAAGATCGACATACATATCCATTTCTTCTTGTTTAATGTCCAAATCTTCCAGCTTAAGCCCCTTTCCTGATCCAGCCTTTGCAAAATCATGTGCATGAAATCTTCTTAACAAGTCTTCTCCACTTAAAACCTTCTGTTTCGTAAATCTCTTTCCTTTAAGCAAAACAAACAGGTGCGACCTTAAAACAAGTCCACACAATTCCGGGGCAGCTGCGAAAGGAGGCTCATCAATGACTGGGAATCCGTGATGTCCGGTCGTCTCTAAACAATGAAGTATATTACCCACTTTCTCAACACCAGAAAACGTTATTAAAGGGCCTGAAACAACATCTCTTGCAGCCAATTGCCTCATGTAAGGTTCAGCATGGGCTTCCAGATAAGGCAGGCCCTTCATCTTCACAATTTGATCGTAGACGCCTTTGTTAAAACTATCAGCGACAGATTTGGAAATGAGAAGAACAAGCATTACCAGCGGAAGCATAAGTAGATTATTAGTGAGCTCAAGAAGTATGACACAAAGTGATACGGTCATTCTCATTGTGCCACCAAGAAAGGAGGCAGCCCCAAGCAACGCAAAGAGACCAATATCAAGGTCAGATATAGAGCCGAGGAGGGACCCAACAACTCTCCCATAGGAGGCTCCAGCGAGTATTACAGGTATGAAGAGCCCAGATGGTATAGCTATGCCATATGTGATTATACCAAGGCAGAATGTAGCACTAAAGAACATAACGAGGGAAGAGAGGTGAAATTCATGTGTGTCGTGAGAGCTAAATAAGTTGCGGATTGCATCATCATTGGTATTAAGGAAAAGGGAGGCGAGGTCATTATAGTGGCCTGGTTTACATTGGAAATTTTTGTAGTTCCCAGAACGACCAACAGTTGGGCATTGATTCTCCAGGCCCGCGGGACAGGGAACACACACTGTGAACCAAGGGAGACCATACGCACAACAAGATGTCAAGAGAGAAATGGAGATGACGAGGAGGACCTTATATGCCGGACCTCTCCTGCAATTTGTACACTAATTACCACAAGAATATATAAATGCCAGCTAAAGGAATAAAGAAGCTATCTGCCCAACATGCAATGTAAAGTGGTTAGTAAAAAGCTATCACAAAAGGGATGCATACAAAGAACTGCTAAAAAAAATTCTCTGTTGGAAAAATAAATTTTGAGAAAATCATACGGTTTGATGAAGTTACTTAGTGCACTATGAACTGGTCACGTATCAGAAAAACTACAGCAAACTGATGAGATGGCATCGTGCAATAATATTTATTCTAAATATAATACTAGTCTCATAATTATAAGGAAGTTTTTAAGGGCATACTCATTGATGATGCTATAGATACGAAGGACCTTGTCCACGAGATAGTTGTAAAGACTTCCGAAAATTCCACCAATAACTCCTAGTAGTATCACTGCTACCAGATCTGGAGTAGTATAAGAAGCGACTGCAGAATTAACATCGAACATAATAAGACCTCCCTGCCCAAACAACCCACATTTTCCACTCTGGCAAAAAACCATGAGAGATCTCAGCACTACAGCTACAACTGCAGTAGTGAAAAAGGTTCTCCAGAGAAGAGCATTCCGCCACCTGAAGCCATTGGATAGAGAGTTTCAAAAAAGGCATTTAATAAGAAAACTAAAGAGCAGTTCTACATAAAATATAGTAAGGATGTATGACATAAAATGTGTAAAGCATGTAAATAATATCATCCTGTACATTTATGCATTTTAATAGTTCATTGCTGGAATTTGATCATGAAGTCACAGATTCTGTTCCCTTTACCCAATTCTCTTTTATAGCTAATAATAAACTCAACTCTCATCTAAAGTTTCCACCTATATAGTCCCTGCATATAACAGTAACGCGTATAGATAGTAATTAAGTCATCGAACAAGTCAGATAATTAGATAGAGCTTTTAGGCCTACCAACTCCTTTTCAATGTCATTATAACATATTGATTTTGACACCATATCAAAAGTGACTAAAATATAAAATGTCCTTGTAGTATATGAGATCTTCCATAATAATTAACAAACATTAATTTTCCAATAAACTTTAGCACACAACTAACTTTTGTACTTGGAGCTCGAACATATTTACTCATGCAACTATGAATAAAAAACACCCTAATTAAAAAAGCCTCTTTCTCATATACCGGAATATGTAATACCTTCTATCTGATGTAACATACCTTTATCTGATTTAAGTGCAGTTAAGTATGACAATGGAGTAACATTAATTATAGGAAATAAAGGTGGGGGGAAGGGAGATAGAGAGAGAGGGAGAGGGAGAGTGACCATGAGGCTGCTTCTTCAAGAGCAAAGAGAACTCCACCGACTGGGGCACGAAATGCAGCTGCCACACCAGCTGCTGCTCCGCAGGTAATTAAATCCCTTCGGTCTCTATCATTTTTGAAGTATCTAAGCCATTTCCATGTCAAGTGGTATTTGCGGGAACCTCCCTGTCCAAGTAAGTTAGCAATGCAAGCCCCTGTGTGTACCATGGGTCCTTCCTTTCCCACGACAAATCCAGCAGCAACCCCAAAGATAGAACCAAAAATCTGAAAGAATTACTAAATTTATATAATACTTAACAATAAATTAATGGTTTCTTATAAGTTATAATTATAAATGCACATGTTAGTACTTGAACATCTATTTATTTTTAGGTTTGTGACTACAGACATTCAGCCTTAGAAGTTTATTGCTGAAATTTGTAAAATGATATCATAATATACAACTACCACTTATGTATCTGGGAATAAAAGTTAACACGCATTTCTAAAAAGGTACAGTGTATCCATTAATATCAATAATAATGTATTTATACATATGTTTCAGAGCTTAAAATGCACTCCAAGTGCAGCAGCTAAAGCATCAAGAGAAATTAATTAAGTTCTTAAAAGTCTCCAGTGCAAGCTAAAATTCAACTGTATGATAAAATCCGTTTCAATCAGCCATGCTATGCTCATAAGCGATTTAAAGTTGTGAACTCAGCCAAACTTATTGGCTGTCTTTTTATATATAGATCTATAGCAACATGTATTTGTTTGTGTGCACGTGTCTATAAAATATATCTTGATAAGCTGAGTAGAAATATATGCTTGACAAAAAAACATTCAAATTTCGGGTATTATGGCATCATTCAGATGATGTGTACTGATGATACCATGAATGATGGATGAGCAAGAGCAATATATCCTGTATAAAAGAGGACATTACAAATTATAGGTCAGAGTTAAGGTTCTGTACATAGTGCCTGCCCCGACACCTGTCCACGCATTTAGACACTTACAACCAAGTCCAGTTAACATATCAGCGACCAGTCCCATAAACTTGTTTTCTTTTGGCGAGTCATTCAACACTTTGAATTTAATGAAGCAAAATTTCAACATGTGGTTCCCCAATCCTCCTATGGCTCTGGCTTAAAATTAATTATCCAAACGTGAAAATAAGTCCAATTCTTCGTCCTTCAACAATTAATATATTGAAATGGGTAGAGCATCTCCAATGGCATTGGCTATATTTAGCTGGCTAAATTGATTGGCTATAATTTTTTTATTTAAGGGTTAGACAAATGCTCCAATGACCAATGGTGTTAGGTATAATACTAGTTAGGTAAAATTATAGCTAAGGGGAAATTTGATTCAGCAAATATAGCCAATGATGAATGATTTTCTAAATTTTTTGCTAAAGTGTATTGTGCATTGGAGTGGTACAAAATTTATATATTATCTATAACATGTGATTTTAGCTAAGGGCTCAACACCATTGGAGATGCTCCACAAAGCCTGGGATCATTCAAACAAATTCAGTCTATAAAAGGAACCCAACTCTTTGCATTAAAGTGAAGAAACGATTTGTAAATTGTAAATGAATAAAGTTAGCTTATAATCAAACTTGAAACATCAAGCAATTCATGTTCCTTCATTTTGCAGGTACTCTAACATATACTCCATTGTTAAAAGAATCATAGAATTAGAAAAGTCTCCGAGTACTGAACAGAAATCATTTGAAACATCTAGATGTTCACTCAGGTCAGTATGGTTGCATACAAACAAGGACGAGAAACTATAAAGCATCACAAATACGTTTATCCAAACTGGCATAGTGCTTTTGTGACATACACATCAATGAGTCTGTACATTATTTTTTTAATCAGCCAAATGTATCCAAGATGAAGGTAAATCCATTATTAAAATGGTATCCACAACTTTACCATTTACAATTTTCTCGGTAATTTGGTGAAAGATAAATTTTTGATGAGATCTTAAATCTTCATACATACCTTTACAAAGAGAGTACTTGGAGCCAAAATGGAATGTGCATCTACACCATTAAGAAAGGCTTTGACCTCAGGTATGCCAGACCCGGCTGCTGCAGGGGCAATGTAAGCACAGAGCACTGCAGCACAAGTTGCTAAAGCGACATTCCCACCAGCAAATGTTACAAAAGCCATCACATACCTGCATTGGAGTAACATCACTTCATAGTTCCCAAAGTGGATCCAAACAGAACCATGTTTTATTTGGATATTGTTTTAAAGTTCTAATATGATACACATTTTTTTATATATATGTAATAAAGATAACAGCAGTTAAGTAATCACGTTTGGTAGAGCACTTGTTGAAATTAGTGTTACCTGTTTTCAAGCATAAGATTGCTAGTAAGTAGAAGCTTGAACCCCGCTATATTTTCCACTGCAAGATTATTAAAGAAAGCCACCAGCCCTGTACTTAATCCTATAAGACACACAAGTGTCCATTTCATCACAATATACTGAACTATCTGAACCTTCTTTCTCGATCTCCAATCCTGCTTAAATAAATCATTTTCAACAATCCTGCAAAAATCAATAAGTAACACGATATTCAACATCCCTTAATCAGTCATCGTCTCATAATCCTTCACTAAACAACTTTAAATACTTTAGTTACACACAAGCAAAACGATTGTAAAATTACCAAAACAAGGCTTAACACAGTTCTTCAGCCAAAATTTGGTATGGTATCGCTTTTTTTGTCACCTACTTACCCGCAAAACACACTTAAGCTACAATGATCATACAATTAACTAATTTAAAATCAAAATTGAAACTGCAATTCAATGATCATACAGTGAACTAATTTAAACTCAAAGTTGAAACTGCAATTCAAACATCATGCAATGAACTAATTAAAACTCAAAGGTGAAACTGCAACTCAAACATCATAAAATGGACTGATTTAAAATCAAAGTTGAACTGCAATTTATTCCTTATACATCATGTTAATCATCGCTCCCTACCTCGTAATTCCTTGTATATAAGCAAATTACCGATATCATACACCGTCTTTAAAACCACAAACCATTTTAGCCACGATACATTACCACAAATCACCTAGCCTATAATCAAGATAACACAGTCTTCAACAAAAATTGGTGCGGTATTGCTTTTTCCGAAATCACCTACTTAATCTCAACAACACCCTTTAGCTACAAAGATCGCATAATGAATTATTTTCTTGAAACCGCAACTCAATGATCATACAACAAGTTAATCACCGATCACACGACATATTACCACAAATAACCTACCCTATAATCCAAAATACTTACAAACAATCTAAAAACAAGAGATCAACAACCAACACTAAGTACACTAATCAACTCTTTCAACAATCACTTCCAAAACACAATAAATGAAAACAATAAATCCACCAAAATTAAACTAAAAATAGTAAAACAATACAGATCAAATCAAAATTAAAATCAAGATAGACAAGTAAAAAAAAAGTCATACTCATAATCAAGGCTTTCAATAGGATAAACATTAGCACCAACAATAGCAATCTGCGAAGTATTATTCATTCTACTTCTCAACAACGGCTCTCTTATATCTCTCTCCGAAAACGACGACGCATTGCTCCTCATCTCTTTCCTCGCTACATTCTCAATATCTACATGATGATCATCACTTTCATCATGATCATCGTAATTATCATGCTTATTATTCTCTCTCTCATCCATCTCTCTCTCCTTCTCCTTCTCCTTCTCTCTCTCCCTCTCCCCCCTCTCTCTCTCTCTTCTCTGTGTGTATATATACAGAGAGAGAAAGAGATTGCTTCGAACTGGAAGTGTTACAAGTCAGAAGGAGTGTTTGTGTTTGTGTGTATATTATACACGATTATATGCTGTGTACACTACATACACACTTTGTGTTTGGGTTTTTACAGCTTCGCACATTTTGGAAACCTGTCCCTACATATTTAAAAAATATATTATAAAATATTCGCTAGAAATTAATTATTTTTCGACTAAATAATTTTTAGAAAACATTAGTATATCTCAGTACTGGGAAATTTTAAGATTCTCTCTATCAGATATCTCAAAGATTTTTCTTATCATTTTATGCAAGAGAATAAAATCATGGCTAAGGTAATTTATGACTAAATTAAAATTTATACAATATTTTTACTTAAAACCATGACTTTATAAAATTTCTTACTAAAATTTCTAATATAGTCTGGTTTCAGCATAACAAAAATGCTAGCAATTGCAACATTTTGATGCATAAAGTGAAACAAAATGATCAAAAGATAATAGCAAAAGATGGTCTTTAACATTAAAAAAAAAATCAAATATAACATATAAATTGGGATGGAGAGAGTATTAAATATTCGTTAGAAAATAATTATTTTTGGATTTAATAATTTTTTAGAAAATATTACTAGTATATATATATCAGTACTACGAAATATTAAGATTCTATAAAAATATTTCAAAGACTTTTCTTAACATTTTATGCCAAGAAAAAAGAATAAAATCGTGGCTAAAATGATTTATGATTATTTTTTTGAGATAAGCTGAGACTTAAATTAAAATTAATACATTTTTTAATTAAAATCCTAACTTAATAAAAAAATTACTCTCTCTGTTCAATTCTATACAATTTTCTTTTTATATGTACCTCTCAATTGTATACGTTCCAAGAATAATAAAATTTTACAATATAAAAAGGAAAAAATAAGTGGTACTTCCCTAAACTATTCCTGTTTTATTCAATAGGTCCCTGAATAAAAGATTCCGCAAATCGGGTCCTTTAACTTTCAAATTTTTTTGGATCAGTTAATTTTGTTAAAAAGATTCTGAGGCCGTTAGAATCTTGTTGACTTGGCAGTTAACTTTGACGTGTAAATTGAGAGAAAACGTAATTAAATAAAAAGAGACATACTAGTTCATATACAAACGTTAACAGAATCTACTATCCATATATATACACATAACATATTATCAGTGCGGACTATTTTTAATATTAAGATTTTATTTTTATATAACATTTATTTTTTATTATGAAACAAATAAACTATAAAAGATAATAAAATACAATATATATGTATTTATGAAGTTAATGACGTAAATGGATTTCATACTATGAACGGGTTAAAAAATCTAGATAGTTACGATCTTAAATTTGAAAATAAATCTGTATAATGCGTCTAATGATATATAGTTATTTAAAATTTATTAATGATATAACACATCTATATTATATTATTAAAACAACGATTGGTAGGACGGTACTCATATTTTAATATTAATACTTTAGTTCATTTGTTTTACGATTAGAATTTTATTGTAATTTTTGGTTAATTGAACTTTGACACTTAACTGATTTATTAATCTTATTATAATTAAATGGATTTTAATTGTTTATTTAAAGATATCTCAATTTTGTAATACTATTTTTTCATTGGAATATATTTCACGCTGTATTTATGTTAGACCTAACATTTTTGTATAAATTAAATTAATTAATAAAAATAATAAATTTTTAGGTTAAAAATTATATTGATTTTAACATTATATTGATTTTAAATTACAATATAACGTTTTAAAATTCATGTGCATGGCATGTGATGTCATTTTTTATGTCTTAATTTCATTTTTTTGTGTTTAATTTCATTTTTTTATTGAATTTTAGTCAAATTCACTGCCACATCAGCAAGATTCTAACGGCGTTAGAACTTTTTTAACGGAAGGACCTGATCCAGAAAAATTTGAAAGTTAAAAAACCCGATTTGTAGAATCTTTTGTTCAGGTACCTATCGAATAAAACAAAAATAGTTTAAGAACTTATCAATTTATTTTCCCATATAAAAAATAAGTACACCATGTTACGATCACTAATTTCCTCCACTACATTCATTTTATACATTAAATATTAATCGATCTAATCATTTTACCAATTTTTCTTACTTTTATCCATTAAATTACACTTTTTTTAAACTATGCCTATAACTTCACCCCTAGTCATGTAATCAGTATTGTATATTTTTATACAATTTTTTTTAGATATTCCATTCAATTATATATATTTCAAAAATATTAAATTTTTATAATATAAAAATTAACTACAATCACTCTATTCCCTATTTTTTTCATTACACCCAATTTGTATATTAAATATTAATAAATCTCATCATATCACGTATTTTTTTTTTTAATTTTTTTCATTAAATAATATTTTTTCTTAATCTCTCGGTCAAACTCCCAACTCACCCATGGGGAGGGAGTGAGGACTCTTTAACTTATGTTGAGTAAATAATGAGATTATTAAAGAGGGTTAACATATGTTCACTCCCTCCGTAGTTGTCTCGTAAGATTGACAGTATATAGTAGGGGTGAGCAGAAAACCGTACAAATCCATAAAAAAATCGCTCGTACTGCACCAATCCGTACCATAAAACGCGGTTTTAAATTTTCGTGGTGCGGTTGCGGTTTGAATTTTTAATAAACCACGCGGTATGGTGCGGGTTGTGGTTTTAAATTAGTGAAATGCGGTTCATTCGGCACCGCACCGCAATGTTTAATATATATATATATAATATACTTATATTTCATGATTCCATTTATTAAGTCTGATTTCATTTAACATACTGACAGTACTTGCTTAATGGTTATCTTGTTTATGCAAGATCAATTGTTGGGTAGTGATCATTCTATTTGTGTTTCTTCAAAAACAATGAGACACATGGTATAAAACCACCTATTTAATAGTGAACTCATTTAATTGCCGAGCGAATCTTTTACGTTAAACATTACGGTGTGTAATTTCTAATTTGTATTATTAAAGAATATTGACGACTTTGTTATATTATTCTGAAATTTAATTAAATTTAAGTTTTGTATTAATTTAATTTTTTCGAACTTGTAATGTATAAACCGCAGTGAACCGCACCACACCGCACCGCATTTTCGTGGTGTCGTTTATGCGGTTTTTGAGCGTACATGGTGCGGTTTACAAATTTGATCAAACCGCATGTGTGATTTGGTTTGCGGTTTGAGGAAAAAACCGCACTGCCCGCACCGCGCTCACCCCTAGTATATAGAATCCAGTACAGAACTGTTGATGCTTCCTAGCCTCTACTTCCTTGCTTTAGAGCAAGTCCAATAGATGCAAAATGATTATAATCATTGTTATAATTTAACATCAAAAAGTGCTTTTTGGTATTATAATACAACTTCAACTTCAACTTTAATGCTAGTTGCATTTTGAAATCAAATAATTCAAAATTTAGCTCATTTTTGTCTTTCTCTCTTATATCTTAAATAAAGTTTACCAATATACATGCCATTTATGGTTATTTGATGATATGGCATGACTGCATAAGTGCATCCTTAATTTCAAATTTAAAACCAAGAATGCATATATATATATATTTATATCCAAGGATAAAACTCCTTTAAAGTTAAATTTTTTAACATTTGGTTTCAAATTATCAAACATTGCATTGGATTTGCTTTTACTTAGGGTCTCGCTTGGAGTAACATTAAAGTTATATAACCGGTTTGGACAGCTTAAACCTTGGTCCAATTCGTTTTAAACGGGTACTCCCTCCGGCTCATTTAACAGTGTCCGGCTCATTTAACAGTGTTCCAGGAACTTTTTTTTTGAAAAAAAGAAGTAAAGAAGTTGAAAAAATTCATATCTTCGGCGCTTATTCGTGAATAATGTTTTTAGAAAACAAGAAAAGAAATTTGAAAATTTGAAAAGAAGTTTCCTTTAATTTTGTTCACAAAATTTTCTTCACACTTTTGAGATGATCCTGAAAAAAGGAAATAAATAATTTTCTTTTTTTTCTTGGATTTGGTAATACATTGTAAATGATTTTTTTTTGATTTTTACACATTTTAATATGTTAGGAAAAGAAACTTGCAAATAATATATTTTTAATTTTATTTATTTTGTGTAAATGTATAATATAGTAGATGGGAAAATCTTACCGGAAGATTTACACAATAAATGACATTGAAAGACCATTTAAAAAAAATATCCCTAATTCCAGGGACCGGGCTTCACAGGGGATTTATGTATAACAAGAAATTTCGGCTCAATTAAGGAATAAACCTATAAAAAATAATTTTGCTATACATTTTAATAATCCCAATCTAATGTAAATATTTATTGTATATTTAGAGTTATGATACATATTAATGATAATGCCAACCTGGTCCATGGGTATGGAGTACCATGTGGTTCTAGCTTGTCGATCCTGTATTTGGTTTTGCCAGGGGTCAAAGTAAATATATTTAATTTTATTTTATTTGAAATAGCTGTAGTGTTGTTGTATACTCACATGTTAATAGTGTACTCTTAACAAAGTTAATAATTGGTTGAGGTGTGCAAGTTCATAAATGGTAGAGGTGTACAAGTAACTTACTCAAACGTCGTGTTTAACCTATATTATATTGCTAAACACATATAATGTCATCAAATAATTTGTTAATATAACCTAATCCGAATGTGACATCTATGATTCTCGTTTATCCGAACACTAATCATAATTTGATTGGGCTCCTTGTCTTTTGAAAAAAATATCTTTCCATCAGATAATTTATTTACATCCTCTTTTTTTAAAATAAATATTTATTTTACAGAAGATAAAAATAATTAAATAAGACGAAAACCTCGATAATATCCGATTTTAAACCGTTTCAAATTAAACCAAAATCGCAATGTAATCGGTGGTTTCTGTTTAACTATTTTAAATTTTTTAATTTGACTTTAAATCAATTCGGTTTCAATTCACACATCTATACACGTATATCTCCCTCTATATATTATTATTTAAAATTTATCATTATATAACATAAAATATTATTATCGTATATAAACTCATAAACTAATTTGATGCTAAATCTTGTCATTATTGTAAATATAATAATACAAAATGATTTTGTATTAATTTAAATAAAATAGTTTTTGCATTAATATAAAACAATAAATTCAGATTTATTAAACCAACAGTTTTGAGAGTTTATTTTACTTTATTCTGAGATTGGATTACTGCTCATCCAAAATTTATTATAATAAACAGCAAAAAATACTAACGCATATAATTTTTTGAGGAAAATTTTATTTTTAGAGCAAAATTTGAAGTTCACTGGCAAGAACAATTAAAAAGATAAAAATAACCCTATATTAGGATAATAATAAGAAAATTAAAAATGAAAATACAAAAAATATAGCATTTTTAATACAAAAAATTTACTCTAAAAGTTAAAAATTCGCTCCTGAAATAACACACTACCCCCTTCGAAAAGTTGACCTATTGCGGTTACCAGAAAAGTAAGACACGTGAAGGCGGCACAATCCAGCAACCCAATTATTAAGAGACCCGATTGAAAGCGACTCTATTATTAAAAGATACTATTTGTATGCTGACTGCGACAAATTTTCTAATTAAATAAAAATTTGATCATTATCCGTTAGATCCCCAAATGTAACACTCTTTTTTCCTCGACTGGGAACCCTAAAATAGGGTTGTTTGGTTGGAGGCATTCTAACCCTATAATTAATGGGTTATTTGATTGGAGGCATTCTGCTATCAAATAGTTTCGTTCATTTCAACCACATACTTGATATTTGGTTCAGAACCTTTTTTAAAAACGTAAAAAAGGTTGCATGTATGTTCTTAGTTGTAAACTATAAATTTTATAATTAATTTTAAAAAATATCAAAATCACAAATAAATCTAGAAAAATAGTGTTTTTGCTTATTTATCTGTAATAATAAACTGGCTGGTTTTGTGCATCGATTCCAACTTTACTTATGCACTTTTCAACTCTAGCTTTTACATGTTTCCCGTGGGACGGCTTATAAATTAATTTTAATATATATCCCCACTTATCTGATAAGCTAACACGTATTTTTGAAGATAATTTAATTTTTATTTGCCCCACGAATGTTGATTTTAATATCTTAAATGATATTTCGCAAATCACGAGCTAATTCGTCCTAGTTGTATTGCCACAGGATGCTGACCCCATAATAGAATTTAGAATAACTTGAAGTTTAATTCATAAGAAAACAAATTTAATATTCAGGGAAATTGCCTAAATAGATTTTAGCTTACCTACATTAACTAATAAAATTACAAAATTAGACTTAGACGGGATTAGTTAAAATTACCTATTTAATTGTTTGTTTAAAATAAGAAATAAAACTATGCCAAGTTTCATGAAATAATTGAATTTTAAGTTCTGAGCAAGGCGATATAAAAAAATAAAAACAAGTCAACGTATAGAATCTCGTTTCTTCAAAAATATATTTATTTACACGTCAATTTAATTTAAAGAAATGTTTGTTTTATGTTTAGTGATTCCCGTAAATAAGAATCCTATACGAGAATCATATACTTAAATTCATATAATAATATTTGTAAATCAAACCTCTTATGATGGGGGATTTCATTTCTACATATTCAATTCCATAATCTTCACCCTCATTCACGATTCTCGTTTTAATTATGCATCCAAATGTTTCTTGCATTTCTATATAAAGAAAACGATAATTTCATATTTTTTTTCTGAATGGTCCTGTTAACCACAGCCCTTAGGCCTGTGGATAAAAACTTATTTTTCAACCCTTGGTATATTTTAATTTGTGCTTATATTATATGTGCAGGGACCGGTTATATTTATGAAAGTAAAAATAAATTTTGATAAAAAAAATACATACATTTAATGCTTAAACATAGCTCTTAGGACCGTGATTAGCATTTTCCTTTTCAGAAAATAAAAGTCCACGGAACAATTGATAAATGTAAATTATAATCATGACGAACCGGCCCAAAACTATGGACTTTATCTTTATATTTGAGAGAAGACTATGAGCCAGCCTGTTTGTTTCCTCGCATATGGGCTTTGTTGTCCTTAAATGATGAATGAGAGTTCAAGGAATTGTTTGGCAAAAATTTAAAATGACCATATTTGTAACTTATATGATATATATATATATATATATATATAATGTTAACTAGCTACTTTCAACTCTTCATATTCTCATTTTATTTTCGGTCTTCCGTTTTTTCAATTTTTTAAATTTGCATTAATTTAAGAATTGTGCGATATATAAATATATTTAAATAAAAAATATTAGAAATACCAACTTTTCGGTTCAAAAAAAGAAATACCAACTTTTTAAAATTTTTGCAATTTTACTATATTCTGAAAATATTTGCAAAAATAAGGTGTGATCAAAATTAACGAGATACGCAACTAATTATATCGAGTTTTTTAAAAAAGTGATAGTATTTTTGCAAAAATTATGTTTTGGGGAATTTGTTTTTTTAAAAACCTTTTCAATATTATATTTTTTTCTAAATTTATTTTTTTTTCTAAATTTAATTTGATGAAATTTATTCATTTAATTTTTTTAAATAATGGTTAGTTATCTTTTACATTTTAATGTTTGTTTCAAAAAAAATTATAACTTATAAGTTACCAAACACCTTATCAACTTAAAAGCAATTTATACGTAAGATTATCCAAATACCTAAATAACGTATAATTTACGGGGTTCATATCACGTACAAAACCCTTTTCAACTTTAAGTTATAAAATATAATTTCTTAAAATATCCCAAACGGGCCCTATATTAGTTATATAAAGTAATATATTTAGAGATATAAATACTTGTAGAGAAGGTAAAATATGAATATTAATAAGAGAAACATGTATATGTAAATTATTTGAATCATTATAAAATACTAGCGTGATAATCCGTGCGAGTCACGAGCCATTTTCTAGATTTTTTTGTGCATTATGTAATCATAGTGTTTTTATTATTTTTTATTGGTAAATATTGTGCAATATATCGGGTATATCATATAATCAATTAATTATCAATGCGTTGATTTATATGTAATACGTTATTAACCTACACAACGTTGCTAATATGCTAATAGAGCTCAATAAGCAAATTATACATTTTCTTTTACGTGCTATGTAATTTGTATTTCTTGAATAAATGCAAGTAGTATGGTTGGTGTCCGCTTAGAAAAATGTAAAAAACAATCTATACATGTGGCCGGTGAGTCTAGGAGAAGTAAACTAAAAACTAATACATACTGTGAAGTTTGAGCCGTATAGTTGAGCAAAATCTTTGAGTTTTGACTAAATGAACTATGAGTTTATGAACTATTTGATTGTTAAGGTTACTACCAACTCGCAAGTAGACCCGACAACGTTTCTTATCGTGTACAAACGTTCCGTGTACTTTCGTGTTTTCGTGTACCAAACCTTAAACTTGAACCCGACCCAGATTTGCATTTGTGTACCAAATTGATGACACTAACACGAAACTAATATATTCATGTTTACCCATTTTAGTACACTAAAGTAAACTAATTATATACGGAAAAATTAATTGTTAAAAAATACAATAAGTAAATAAATGGTTTTGGACAGTATACCATAAAGTTTTGAATACAAATGCATAAAAAAGTGAAAATGTTCTAGTGTACAACAAACTACAAATTGTCCAATATTAAAATGAAATTAAAAACATGAAGTAACGACTTGATCATGCTTTTTTCTTTTTGCATCCACGACCTCGAATATGAAAATAAATAAGATAGATTTAGTTTACCATTGAAATGTCTTAAAAAGAAATCAACATATAATTGGAAGAGTGGTATTTAGTACATATATGTATATTATGTATTTTTAAAAATTTAACTATTTATTTATTGCATGTACTTTCGTTCCGTGTCGTATACCTATATCGGAAACCCAAACCCGACCCTAATTATATTCGTGTTTATTCGTATTCGTGAACCAAATTTTCAAACCCATATCGTTTCGTACCGTGTCCACGTGTCGTATACCACTATTGCCAAGTCTACTTGCAAGTATGTTGTGCAAGACATACCTGTATCATTACAAGACTAAGTCAAACTGAACTGAAAATCCTAAGAATTAGTTGTTTGATAATCTAAATTTGTATTTTGTATTGTATTACTTGAGTCTGTAAAAATATGAAAGATTAGAGTGGAGTATTTTTCTATAAATAGTCTCAAGCCTAAGAATAAACTCTGGAAGAAGATCAAGAAGATCATGCCTCAGAGAAATTGTGAAGAAGTTTGGAGTTGAATAAATTTGTTTCAGGAAAAATATTCTAAGTCAAGATATCTACAAGTCATAGATCAAGTCATATAGAGAAGTCATTCGAGAACTCCAGAATGACTTATCGAGAAGTCCAAGATAGCTTATAGAGAAGTCTCAGAGATATCGACTAGCCAAATGAAGATGTGAAGATTGGAGATATCGACACGTCAAAGTATCACTAGAGATCTCAGAGAAATCTACAAGTCAAAATTTATATAGAGATCTCTGAGATATCGACAAGTCAATTCTACATGCAGAAATTTGGAGACCTCGACAAGACAAGTTCACTTATGAAGATTCAAGAGACCTCGACAAGTCAAAGTTTCATTAGAGATCTCAGAGATATCAACAAGTCAAAATTCATATAGAGATCTCTGAGATATTGACAAGTCATTTCTGCACTAGAGAATTCAGAGATATCGACAAGCCAAAATGAAGACATGAAGATTGGAGATGTTAGATATATTTGTGATGACATGTCTAATAGTGATTTGTGTTTAGTTTTCAGATCTTAAATAAAAGGATAAATCAGTACTTAACTGGAAATCAGTACTTATACTGAAGTCAGAACTTAAGATATCAGAACTTAAGTTATCAGAACTTAAGATATCAGAAGATATTCATCAGAAGATAATATCAGGACTTAAGAAGACTTTCAGATAAGGAAGACGGCTGATTGAAATGAAAGAAGATCAAGACTAAAACAAGATGAAATATGCATGGAGAAGAATTCTATGAAGAATAGAATACTTGGAAGAAAAGATAACTGACTGATATATTTTAGGATACAGAATTATATTCCATATAAATTAGAACTTATCTTGTAACTGTGTGTCTATATAAACACAGTATGGGATTTACATTATATGTGTTATCATTATCGAGCATATTATTCTTAGTAACCCTAACAGCTCTCGTGATAATTGTTCATCACTGAGAGAGAACAGTTCCATTGTAACAGAGTTATTATATTGAATAAATCTGTGTTCTATTACTTGTGTTCTTAATTTGATTTGATTGTGCTATACACTGTATTCAACCCCCTTCTACAGTGTGTGTGACCTAACAAGTGGTATCAGAGCCGATCTGTTAACACACAAACAGTTTAAAATCTAAAAATAATCATGTCTGAAGAAACTCCAACCAAGCCCACCAAAACTGAAGAAACTTCAAAAACTCAAATCCACAGTCGATATGAGACTATTAGGGTTTTATGCTAAGACCTTCTGAGTATCCCATATGGAAGGTGAAGATGGCTATATTTCTGGAAGCTACAGATCCAGAATACCTTGACAGAATCTATGAAGGACCACATATGCCAACCAAACTCTCTGTTGAAGTTGCAGGTCATCCAGCAAAGGTTGTACCAAAGGAGAAAAGTGATTACGCAGCAGAAGATATCTCATCGATTACCAAGGATGCAAAGGTAAGACACTTGCTGCATAGTGCCATTGATAATGTCATGTCAAACTGGGTAATTCAATGCAAGACTGCAAAGGAGATATGGGATGCTTTAGAGACAAGGTGTCAGGGAACTGATTCAATCAAAAAGAACATGAGGACTATACTCACTCAAGAGTATGGGCACTTTGACTCAAGGCCTGATGAGTCATTAACTGATTTATATGACAGATTTGTCAAACTCTTGAATGATCTGTCATTGGTTGGCAAGGAATATGATCCTGAAGATTCAAATCTTAAATTCCTGTTAGCTCTTCCTGAAAAGTGGGATTTGAAGGCCACAATAATAAGAGACAACTATGCTCTTGATGAAACAACTCTTGATGAAATTTATGGCATGCTCAAGATTCATGAACTTGAGATGGATCAAAGAAGCAAGAGACTTGGGAGAAAGTCAAGGACAATTGCTTTTAAAGCTGAGGAAGAATTCCCCAAAGTGGTTGCCTCAAAGAAAGGCAAAGGTAAGGCTCTCATCACAAAGTCTGATACTGAGTCATCAAGTTCTGTTAGTAATGATGACTCAGAAACTGAAAGTTTACCTGAGATGGATCCTGATGAAGAGATGATGAAGTTGTGTGCTCTTATGGTGAAGGGTATCACAAAGATAGCATACTGGAAATTCAGAAGGGGAAAGAAGTTTCCAAGGAAAGGTGCAAGTTCTGATAAGAAAGGTTTCAGAAGATCCGAAGGCAAAGGAGGAAAGTATGACAGATGAGATTACTCAAATGTCAAATGCTACAACTGTGGTGAGGAAGGCCACATATCTCCTGATTGCAAGAAAGGAAAGAGTGACAAAGGCAAGGCTCTTGTCACAAAGAAGAAAAGATGGACAGACACTTCAGATTCTGAAGATGAGGAGAACTATGCCTATATGATAAATGCTGATAGCAGTTCTGATGTTGCTGAGTTAAAGGTACCTCAAACAACTTATGCCTTTCATAATGATGATATCACTGAGTTGAGATTATATCTTAAAACCATGTTTATTAGTTACAGAGATCAAACTTTAACATGTGAAAGATTAACTTCTGAAAATCTTGCTTATGAGAAAAGGAATGATTATTTAGAAAAAGATTTAGTCAAGTTCCAACAAACTCAGAAAGATAGAGATGATGCTTTTTATGTTAGAGATGAAGTACTAAAAATGAATGAATCTCTAAAAACTGAGTTAGAAAAGGAAAGAGAAATTATTAGGACTTGGACTAACTCTGACAGAGCAACTCGGGATATATTAAGTAGTGGAAACTGGAAAGAGGGCTTAGGTTATGGAGATGATAGAAATAATAAGGGAACTGTAGAAATTGAGCCTATAGTTGTTAAACAAAAGCCAAAGGTAAATCCTGTTAATTTTGTAACTGTAAAGTATGATATTGATAAATCAGAAGTTAAAGAGAAATTAACTTCTGACAAACTAAAACAGGATAAGCCAACTCAAGTTAACATAGGCTTAATGACACAGAAGCAGCTTAAGCATAAGATGAAAGAGGTTAAAAATGTAAACAAGGTAAAGCCACCTAGGAAAAATAGGAATGGAAAGGAAGGTGTGAATAAAAGTAAGAATTATATGCCTGTTCCTAATGCTCCTAGAAAGAAATGCTATAACTGTGGAAACTCTAACCATCTGGCTTCTTTTTGCAGGAAGAATAAGAGCATAAACTCCTTACCTTCTAAGTCAAGAGTTAAGAGTCAGTCTGTTAGGTTTAAGCCACATAATCCTTATTTTCATTGTGGTAGTATATGACATTCCATTTATACTTGTAAGGAATATCATAGTTTGTACTATGATTATTATCAAATAAAACCTTCTTTAAAGAAAGTTAGCATTATTCCTTCCTGTGTAAGTTCTGATGCAAAGTCTGATACTGTAAATTCTGATAAGAAAAATGTTAACATAAGCTCTGATATTAAATCCACTGCAAATGTTAACAAACTTAATAAGGCCAAAGGATCCAAGCAAGTCTGGGTCCTTAAAACTAATCATTAGTGGTCTTTGTGATTGTAGGGCAACAGGAAGAACATCCTAGTTCTGGACAGTGGATGTTCAGGACATATGACTGGAAATAAAGCCCTGCTATCAGACTTTGTGGAGAAAGCTGGCCCAAGTGTTTCTTATGGAGATGGAAACATGGGAAAAACACTGGGATATGGCAATATCAATCTTGGGAATGTCATCATTGAAAAAGTAGCTCTAGTCTCAGGACTTAAACACAATCTTGCTGAGTGTTAGTCAAATCTGTGACATAGGTTATTATGTGGATTTCTTTGAAGAACACTGTGAAGTTGTAAGCATATCTACATGCAAAGTTGTTCTGAAGGGATACAAACATGGTAACATTTATGAATCCAAGCTTTCAACAAGTCCCGATGGTTCTGTAATCTGTCTGTTAAGCAGAGCATCAATTGAAGAAAGCTGAGATTGGCACAAGAAACTCTCTCATTTAAATTTTAACAATAAAAATGAACTAGTCAAGAAAGATCTTGTGAGAGGACTGCCAAAATCTGTATTTGCTCCTGATGGCCTTTGTGATTCATGTCAAAAGGCAAAATAAAGAAAATCTTCATTCATGAGCAAGACTGAATCTTCAATTCTTGAGCCTTATCACCTACTACATGTTGATCTATTTGGTCCAGTGAATGTCATGTCTATTGCAAAGAAGAAATATGCCATGATCATAGTAGATGAGTTCACCAGATACACATTGGTGTATTTCTTGCACACAAAAAGTGAAACTGCATCTATCTTGATTGATCATGTCAAACAACTGGATAAATTGCTCAAAGACTCTGTGAAAATCATAAGAAGTGATAATGGCACCGAGTTCAAGAATTTGATCATGGAAGAGTTCTGCAAAGACCATGAAATAAAGCAGGAATTATCTGCTTCTGAAACTCCATAGCAAAATGGAGTTGTTGAAAGAAAGAATTGAATTTTTATTGAAGCTGCACAAACTATGCTGGATGAAGCAAAGTTACCAACCTACTTTTGGGTAGAAACTGTGTAGACTGATTGTTTTACTCAAAATGCAACACTTATCAACAAGCATGGAAAGACACCATATGAGATGGTGAAGAAAAAGAAGCCAAATCTGAAGTACTTTCATGTATTTGGATGCAAGTGTTTTGTTCTTAAGACTCATCCTGAACAGCTATCCAAATTTGATCTAAAAGCTGATGAAGGAATTTTTGTTGGATATCCACTTTCCACAAAAGCTTTCAGAGTCTACAATTTAAGAACAAGGGTTGTCATGAAATCTATCAATGCCTCTTTTAATGATAAGAAGATTATTGGACTTGAAGATTTCAATGATCATGATCAGCTGAGATTTGAGAATGAAGTTTTAAGTTCTGATAACTTAAATTCTGATTCTGTAAATTCTGATAGTCTAAATCCTGATACTGCAAACTCTAATGGGTTAAACTCTGATGTCATTGAAACTGTGGTGACTTCGCCAAAGGAAAATGCATATGTGCATGGGGAGCATACTGAAGATCCAACCACATCTCAAGAAGCATCAGAACCTAGAATAGTCTCTTCAAGTTCTGATTCATTAAGTTCTGATGGGCCAAGTTCTGATAATTCTGGAAAGTCAAATTCTGACGGATCCAACTCAGAGAGCATAATTTTAGGGGGAGCATCAGAAAATGTTGATGGAGACAGCATGGATCATGGGGGAGCATCCAGTTCTAGAGATCACCTTCCATCTGTAAGGAAGTGGACTAAAGCACATACACCTGACTTGATTATTGGAGATCCTGTAGCAGGTGTCAGAACTAACAACAACATCAAATGAATGTCTCTATCATTCTTTTCTTTCTTAGTCTAAACCAAAGAAAGTGGAAGAAGCTCTTCAAGATGCTGATTGGGTGCAAGCAATACAAGAAGAGTTAAATGAATTTGAAAGAAATAAAGTCTAGACCCTAGTGCCAAGACCAAAGAATAGATATGTTGTTAGTACAAAGTGGGTGTTCAGAAATAAAACTGATAGTGATGGTATAATTACAAGAAATAAAGCAAGGCTGGTTGCAAAAAGATATTCTCAACAGGAAGGAATTGATTATGATGAAACATTTGCACCAGTTGCTAGATTGGAAGCCATAAAGATATTTTTGGCTTATGCTGCTCACAAAAAGTTTAAAGTCTTTCAAATGGATGTAAAAAGTGCTTTTCTTAATGGAGAATTGGAAGAAGAGGTCTATGTTGAACAACCTCCAGGTTTTGTAGATTCAAAATTTCCTAATCATGTCTACAGACTTGATAAAGCACTTTATGGCCTTAAGCAAGCTCCTAGAATATGGTATGAGAGGTTAGCTCAGTTTCTTCTGGAAATGGATTTAGCAGAGGGACAATTGACAAAACTTTATTTTATCTCAACCATGGAAAGGACTTACTTTTGGTACAGATATATGTTGATGATATCATTTTTGGTTCTACAAATGACAGACTTTGTAAGAGGTTTGCCAAGCTAATGCAGTCAAGATATCAAATGAGTATGATGGGGGAACTTAGCTATTTTCTGGGCCTTCAAGTCAAGAAGAATGAAGAAGGAAATTTTATTTGTCAATCTAAGCACACCAGAAATTTGTTGAAGAAATTTGGAATGCAAGACTGTTCAAGTGCATCCACTCCCATGGCCACTGCAACAAAACTGGATAAGGATACTGGTAAATCATTAGATATTACTGATTACAGAGGTATGATTGGCTCATTACTCTATCTAACTGCAAGTAGACCTGATATCATGTATGCTACCTGTGTTTGTGCAAGATTTCAAGCAGATCCAAGAGAACCTTACTTAACAGCTGTGAAAAGAATTCTCAAGTACCTTAAGGGTACAGCTGATCTAGGATTGTGGTATCCTAGAGAATCAAACTTTAAGCTAATAGGTTACTCAGATGCATATTTTGCAGGATACAAAATTGACAGGAAAAGCACAAGTGAAAGCTGCCAATTTCTTGGAGGCAGATTGGTTTCTTGGTTTAGCAAGAAACAGAAGTCAATTTCCACATCAACTGCAGAAGCAGAATACATTGCTGCAGGAAGCTTTTGTGCACAGATTCTTTGGATGAAGAATCATTTACTGGATTATGGGTTAGAATTTTCTATAATCCCTATTTACAGTGATAATCAAAGTGCTATTGCTATGACAGGTAATCCAGTTCAACACTCAATGACAAAGCACATCAGTATTAGGTACCACTTCATCAGGGAACATGTGGATGAAGGTACAGTGGAATTGCATTTTATTCCAACAGATCAACAACTAGCAGATATCTTCACAAAACCACTGTGTGAAGCTACTTTTACAAGATTGGTAAATGAACTTGAAATGGTTTCAGGTTCCTTCTCTAAATCTGCTTAGTTTATGTTCTGATACATCAGACTTTATGATCAATATTTACAGATATTACTATTTTTATGTAATCTGTGATTAAATTCAAATTTACCTAAGTGTTGATTGTTGTCTGATGTGAATTTCTAAACTCTGATAGTGATATGAATGTTTCTGTGACTATTCAATCCAATAAGGATAACTGTGCTAGATGCTGACCTAGTAGTCTCTAATATACTAATGATCCCATGTTTGAAGTAATTGTTTATGTGGAAATCTTTTATCACAAGCAAATTATGATATTGAGCTTGGTTAGGTTTACTTTGTGTATCTTATTACTAAGTCAAAAACTAGAATAGTGCTTCTTATCTGTTAAGCTCTGATGTTGGTAAATCTTATGGATGTACTAAGTGCTGATAAGCCTCACTTATCAAAATATAAAGTAAATAAAAAAAATAAATATTAGGTACTCCTTTGAGATCTAGAGAAATATCTGTGGAAGGGAAGACCCAAGTGCATTGCTGGTATTAAGTAATATGCATTAGAAAATCAAAATTTTTCTTGGTGACTTTTCACACTCTATGATTACTGGAGAAATACTCTGACATACAGCATAAATTCTGATAAGCAATTGTGACTCACTTACACTAAAAGCCCCCTATAAAAAGGAATTTCAAAAGATGCATAAAATGAGCACAAAACAGTTGAGGTGGACTCATGCATGAACTCATTCTATGGTAGACTTCAAACTAATGACAAATTTTGAGCAAAATTCTTAGTTATGCCTTATTTCTAAGATGTACTGAAGTAAATCAGACTTTACTCTTTGTCTAATATTAAGCTTAAAACACACACACTCCATATGAATGATGAAAATTACTGTGGTGATCAATGTTGTTTTAGATGAACAGTTTAAGTGTCAGTTGCATAAATTCTGAGGACAAGTTCTGATGGAAGTTCTGATGATTAAGTTCTGAGGAAACCATATCAGTATTTGTGTGAAGAATTACAGAAATAATTATTCACTTTTTGAGTACAGAAGCCATATTCTGATGACCTTTAAATTCTGATAAAAATCAAGTTCTGATGCTTACGTGGCAGTATTTATTTACTTGATTTATATTTTGTCACTACTTAAACAGTTATACTTTATCAGAATATTGGTTTAAGTGAGATAAAGCAGTAATAATCATTTGTTTAGTGGGAACGGTTTTTTTTTGAAAAACTGCATATGCATAGTAATCATTACTTATTTCCCGTGCCCATTAACTTTTGTCTTAACTGCTGCATGGCTGACAGGTGTAAAGTCTGTTCCACTTTGTAATAAGTGCTGTCAAGTGGAGTGTATAAGTAAAAGAGATAAAAGATTTTCAAATCTTTTATTTATATTTCTATTCTAAACTCTCTCTCTCTTTTTCCTATTCTCTCAAAAACTCTGACGGTTTTTCTATACAGACATTTCATCAAACACCTTTCAGGCACTCAAATTTCTCACTTATTTTCGATGGCACCCAAGGATTTAATCGTCAATGGAGCAAAGTTCGTACCCAACAACTACTCTGAAATCCTTAACAAGGATGATGCTCCATCAGGTCTGCACTTTGTACAAGATTTCTTATCCAACAGTGAGATTGGGTATGTCTTGACTCAACCTCAATCTATCTCTGGCACACAAGTGCTGACGTTCTGGCGAACTGGGTTGTATGATGATGGTGGTGCTACTGGTTCTACAAGCATTATTTTCACATCAGGAGATGTCGAGTATGTGGTCATCAAGTCGACTGTTTGTAAAGCTCTCCATTTACCTGAAGACTGTACATTCTCAACAGTGGAGGAGCCTGTTTTACAGCAGCTAATGGCCAATTTGGGCTATGAGCAAAGCTTGGCAAAGCCGGGTCAACTGAAAAGACCTCATATCATAAAGGAATAGAGTTATTTCTTTGACTATAATAACAAAGCATTCGCCAATAAATGCTCCAACTTTGATGCTATTCCAATTCTGAGTTAGCAAATCGGGTATGCCCTTATAAATCAAACTCATTTTGATTATGCAAGTGTTGTGCTAGGTTTTATAGGGGATAGGATGACAGAAAATAGGAATGTAGTATATTATGCTAGATTCTGTCAGCTTATATATAGTTTATGTTGTGCTGATGAACCCCAACTAGCCAGTGACTTAATTTCACCCTTTAAGCTTGCAAAAAGGGCCTTTAATGACCTGTTAAATACTGATAACAAGAAAAAGGTGTTGAGACCTTTACAAATTCCTCAATCAATAAAACAAGCCTTGGTAAATGCTGATCCAGAAACCTTTACAAATGTATATCCTGATGTCCAACCCACCAATACATCACATCCATCAGAACATACCATCTCTCACCACACATCAACTCAAACACAACAACCTCTACCATCAGCACATACAGTGAAGCCTTCATCTTCAAGAACCAAGAGGATAACAACTTTGCCTCAGTCTCAGCAGAAGAGAAGGAGAATAATTCTGAGAGATGAATCTGATGATGAGGAACATGTTCCATCATCAAAACCTATTCCTGTAGAAGCTGAGAAGATTTTTTCTCAGAAAGTTAAAGAAGCTGGGAGTTCTAGGCCCCTAAAAAGGCTTAGAAAGCTAAATTCTGATGATGAAACTCCCAGAGTCTCTCCTTCAGCCAAGAGACCTAAAAAGCAAAGAGCAAGGAGGGCTGTTGAATCATCAAGTTCTGAAGAAGGAATGGAAGTAGCAGCTGAAGAAGGGGATCATGAATCTCTGATCTCACAAGACCCAATTGTGATTGAAGTACTTTCCACTCATGAACCAGACCTTACTGAAGCTAAAAAATCTTTTATTCAAGAGCCAGAGCAAACTCAAGAAAACATGCCTACACCTCCCGTGTCTCCAATAATTGGACAAGTACATGCTGAAGACCCAGGTACAAGTGCTGAAATTGATATTCACGACTTGGTTGTGCCTGAGGTTCTGTACTTGCCAGCTCCAATCAATCATCAACATACTCCACCAACAACACCACTTGTAGATGCTGATTTCACCGCAGATATTCCAACAACACCTCTTCTGAATCTCGAAGATGAAGATCAGATATTAGGTGAACATCAGAATTTGGATGTTGATCAGAATTTACTGGCAGATCAGCACTTAGAGGATGATGTTGAAACCTCTATAGCCTCACACACTGTTCTTTTATCAGAGGATGCTGATTCTGCAAGCTCTGTAAGTTCCGATGCTGCAAATGCTGACAATACTGGTGAAGCTGCTACAAATCTAAATGCTGATGCAGCTGGTCCTTCAGGACATGCACCTCAACAAGTTCTAGGAAAAGCTGATTTAATCAAGAACTTTGTTAGAGAGGATGTACCAGTACTTTGGAGTGAAACTCAAAGAGGACAAAAGTGGATCAAGGAGTGGAACAAAGTTGATTTTGTTCCTACTGCACATATTCTTGCTGAGCACCTGACTAAGGCTGATGCAATGCTAATGAATGATGACTTTAAAGCACAACTAAGAGTTACTGCATTGAGTACAAGGAACCTTCAAGGTCAACACTCACTAACTCAAGCCAAGGTGGACAAAATTTAAGATACAATGCTTCAGCAATATATGAATGTCAAATTAGACAAGAAAAGGTTTTTCAAGCCAACCTTTGACATAATTGAGTATATTGAGAAAGCTCAGGAGAAGCAATAAGCTCAGGTTTCTGAAATTTTAAAGAATCAAGCTTCTCAGCAAACTCAGCTCAATGAGATCCAATCCTCAGTGGAATTGCTTGTCTCTCTCCTTCTAACTGATGATGCCAAAAAGAGGGAGAAAGTAATTAAGTCCAAATGTTCTACTATTAAAACACTGAAGGGTAAGGATGATGAAAATAAAGACCAGAGAAACTCTGAAAGGAGTAGAGGTCAAGGTCAAGGTCAAGGTCGAGGCTCTTTATCAAGGAAAGCTGGAACTTCAAGTCAAAGATTAAGTTCTGATGCTGGAAAGAGAACAAGTTCTGATAAACAAGTTCTGACCAAACCTAAAGCTTTGATACAATGTGGAAGTCAAGAATCTCAACAGTTTATGCAGACATTGAAGCTTAAGGGGAAAGAAACAACTGTCTATTATCAAGACCCTAAGATTCAAATGCTTGATGAAGATATCTCCAAAAGGCTATTTCTAAAGGATAATTCAGGCATGGATATTGAAAGTCTGAAGAAAGAAGAGATTAGACTGAAAGCTGAAATTGACAAGTTTAAATCCAAGTCAAAGTCTAAAGCTCAAGTTACAGCAAAGAAACCACCACAGCCTAAGGGCATTGTGATCAAGGAAAGGACAGATACCGAGGCATCTAAGGCCAAGTCCAAATTACAGGTGGAAGTTGATCCTAGATTCAAGGGCAAAGAAAAAGTTGATGAACCTGTAAGAATCTATTTGCCAATCATGGATGAACAAATAAATGATGATGAAGATACAAGTATGGTTTTGAAGAAAAAGAAGAATTCTCAAACAACCTCTGACAAGGCTCAAGTTGTTAAAAGTCAGGACTTAGTAACTTCTGATATTCAAAGGAAGAAAGCAACCTCTGACAAAGCTCAAGTTGTCTGGACATCAGTAGAAAAGGAAACCTCTGACATTGCTCATGTTAAACCTTCAACAGTTCTACTACCTGGGTTTACCAAAGCTCAACAGTCTGCTCAACCTATGAAGACTTCTACAAATATTTTTGATAGTAGATTGGTTCGAGGCAAGGAAGCTAGAGACAAATCAGGATTGGGTAGTTCTGCTGAAAAGAAAATAAATAATACCATCTCTGATCCAACATCCTTGAGTGAACCAGGAGTAGGAACAACTCCCGAAAGATTGAATCAACTGGAGTCTGTACAAATGGTCTACCACTCTGTATTGAAAGAAGATATCATGTTATACTTTATGACAGATGGGAGGGTATTCCAGATTAGGAAGAATGTTATTCGATTGAAGTATTTTGAAGAACTGCAACATGTTCTATTTCTACTTCAAGTGAAGAACAGATCAACAAATGGTGCTGCCAACTACTTAAAATCTGATATTCAAAGATAGAAGAAAATTTACTCCGTAAAGTCTAACAGCCCATACTATCCTAAGTATAGATCTCACAGTGGTGAATTAGTTGAGATGAAGCCTAATACCGCCAAAATCACTACATTTCTTGGTATTAAGGGACTTGAATTCAATCTAGAGTCTGATAAAGCCTATATCATCAGACTGGATCAGGAGATAAGGAAAACAAAGATAAATGATCTCAAGGCTGCTATCTTTCAAACTGGGGAAGATACAGTTGAACTCAAAGATGCTAAAAGGAGGATGATCAATGAACTTGAATATGCTGAGAGAACACTTTTGAAGAAATATCTCACAATAACTCCTGAAATTAAAGAGATCACACACCGAAGCCAAGTCAATAACTACAACTGCTAAATTCTGAAGTATACACAGGCTAAAGCTGACATCAAACTTTAAGGATGGTAAAAGCTGCAAGGACTGTGAGTTGTAGATCTAGTCAAATTCTCATGCATTTGTACTTAATGTTTTTGACATCATCAAATATCTATTGAACTTGTATATTATGCTAATTTACAAGTTGGGGGAGATTGTTAGATATATTTGTGATGTCATGTCTAATAGTGATTTGTGTTTAGTTTTGAGATCTTGAATAAAAGGACAAATCAGTACTTAACTGGAAATCAGTACTTATACTGAAGTCAGAACTTAAGATATCAGAACTAAAGTTATCAGAACTTAAGATATCAGAAGATATTCATCAGAAGATAATATCAGGACTTAAGAAGACTTTCAGATAAGGAAGGCGGTTGATTGAAAGGAAAGAAGATCAAGACTAAAACAAGATGAAATATGCATGGAGAAGAATTCTATGAAGAATAGAATACTTGGAAGAAAAGATAACTGATTGATATATTTTAGGATACAGAATTATATTCCATATCAATTAGAACTTATCTTGTAACTGTGTGTCTATATAAACACAGTATGGGATTTACATTATATGTGTAATCATTATCGAGCATATTATTCTTAGTAACCCTAACATCTCTCGTGATAATTGTTCATCACTGAGAGAGAACAGTTCCATTATAACAGAGTTATTATATTGAATAAATCTGTGTTCTGTTACTTGTGTTCTTAATTCGATTTGATTGTGTTATACACTGTATTCAACCCCCTTCTATAGTGTGTGTGACCTAACAGGAGATATCGACAAGTCAAAGTATCACTAGAGATCTCAGAGATATTTACAGGTCAAAATTTATCTAGAGATCTCTGAGATATCGACAAGTCAATTTTACATGCAGAAATTTGAAGACTTCGATAAGCCAAGTTTACTTATGAAGATTTAAGAGACCTCGACAAGTCAAAGACACTTTTAAAGAACTAAGAGATCTCGATAAGCCATTATACTTATCGAGATGTCAGTTCTCTATATAACAAACTGAAGACCTCAAATGGAGCTCAAGTACAGAATGCAGAAAAGTTAAAGGTCCAAGATTATCAATCAACAAACGATCTAATCAGTTAGATTGACAAGTCTATAAAAGCATCTTGAAAAGTGCAAGATCAAAGGCCAAGATTAACTGACAAAGGAGTGTCACAATTCAAAAGGATATGCAGAGGTTTTCTAGGCAAGAAATGGAAAGATTTAGAGATAACTTAAAGTAGCGTTTAGTACATTTCTTTGCATGTCGTGTAAACCGGTGTTTTACTAATCTATAAATTAAAAACCGGTCCTTTGCTTTTAATTATATCATACAGATCTAGTTTTTCTTGTAACTCTCTCAAGGAAGAAGCTGAGTTCTTAACACACAAAGAACCCAGAATTTGTAGCAAAACACTAGCTTGATTTTTATATAAAATTAAGTGAGTTTTGAAATATTGTGTGCACGGTCTTTATTTCAATTAACATAATATTGTTATATTTCTTATCTGCTTTGATCACCAAGTTAAAGAAAATCAAAAAGCCATTAAAATTGTCTAAAACACATTCACCCCATGTGTTGTATTCATTACCTAACAAGTGGTATCAGAGCAAAATCTGAAAGCAAACAGATTAAAGATCTTGGAAGAATAAATATACAGAAGATTAGCAATATTATGTTAGATATATTTGTGATGTCATGTCTAATCTAATTTCCAGTTAAGTTCTGATATTCTGATAATAAGTTCTAAAACTAAACAAATCATATTAGACATGACATCACAAATATATCTAACAATCTCCCCCAAATTGTAAATTATGAAAAATATACAAGTTAATAGATTTGATGATGTCAAAAACATTTAAGTACAAATGCAATGAGATATTATTTTAAACAACTAAATACAACTTATAGTACATGTAGCTTTACCAATATCACTGGATCAATCTGAATCCATAGTGATTCCTTGTAAAGTTTGTTACCAGCTTGTCCTCAGCATTTTTCAAAAGTTCAACTAACCATGCTTTGACTTGCATCAGTTCTTTATCTTCATTATCACCAATCTGATAAATGGCTGCTCTGAGTGCAGGAATTGATGTTCTTTCAAGTCCATCTCTAAGTCTGATAACTCTGGGATGTGAAGAGTCTTCATTGTAGCATAAACATCTTCCTTTCGGAATTACTTCTACCTTAGCAGAATTCTTCCTCATAGGAATTTCTCTTCCATCATCCTCAGTGATTTTTGGAATGTATTCAGAAGCTTTTGCACCAGAGATTCTGAGAAGATCTCTTATAGCCTTCAAAATATAATCTGACCACCTTCTTGTAATATCAGATTTTACTTCCACAAGGTAGTGAATATGTTGAAGCTCTTTAACAGACTTCTTTAGCACATCAGAATCTTCTAGTCTGTAAGTTCTTCCATCATTGAGAAACATAATCAATTTTTCTTTAACTTCTGATTTATCATGAGTATCCATGACAATTTGAGCAGACAACACTTTGTCAAGGTGCTTTTGTTTGATTTCTTCATATGGTTTGTCTGTCAAAATGAAAGGATCTCTGAGAGTAACTTCTACTCCTGTTAGTATCTTTTCTTTGTCAGAACCTAATCCAGACTTGTCTCTAGCTTGCTTGGCTTTTAACCTAAATGTTGCAAGTTGATTCAACATTAGATTGGTCTTAGGTTCCACTGGAGTATCTTTGTTCCATAACAGCTCCTTTTTCTGATCAAGTGTTAAGCAGTCTATGTCAACTTGAGCAGTGTCAGAGGTTGATGTATTGATGAATTTGTCAGGATTTGCAGTTTCATCTGTAGCTTGTTGTTCTGAAATATCTTCACTCTGAACAACTTGAGCTATGTCGGAGGTTGTCTTAGATTCTTCTGTCATCCTCTTTCTCTTCAGAGTTTCAACTGTTTCATCTTCAGCAGCAGTATTATCAAAGACTTGAACCATCTTGCACACATGATCCATCAGAATTTGAGGAATCTTTATCTTCTGTTGCTTGACTGTCTCCCCAACTTTTCCTTTTCTCTTATTTTTGGGATCAGTAATAGTTTGAGATCTAGTACTTGATCTAGGAATCTCTGTGGCAGATCTTTCTTTTATCACAATCCCCTTTTCTTTTGGCCTTGGTGGCTTTTTAGCATCAAAAGCTTTTGACTTTGGTTTGCTCTTCTCAGCAGTAGCATCTTCTTCTCTTAATTCCTCTAAATCCACTCCTGGATTATCCTTAAGGAATAGTCTCTTGGCTAGTTCTTCATCAATAGTTTGAATTTTGGGATCCTTGTAAAAGAATGTTACTTTATTTCCCTTAAATTTTAGAGTCTGCAAAAACTTCTGTGAATCTTGGCTTCCAGCTTGAATCATTACATCAGAAGTAGTTGTCAGAACTTGATCATCAGAATTTGTGATCAACAAGGGAACATCCTGATTTGTAGGCTTCTTTCCTTCCTTATTCCTCATTTGAGTAGAACCAAATAATCTCTGATGAGAACCTGTCTGTTGAGAAGGAATCCTGCTCAATTGCTCTCCTTGACTGTGACCTCTACTCTTATCAGAGTTTCCCTGGTCATCACTATGATTATCCTTTTTCTTCAGTGTCTTGTTTGGTGAACATTTGGACTTAACTACCTTCTCCCCCTTTTTGGCATCATCTGTCAGGAGTAGAGAAAGAAGGAGTTCCACTGAAGATTGGATCTCATTTAATTGTGTTTGTTGAGAGGCTTGATTCTACAATACCTCATCCAGTTGGGCTTGCTGCTTGATTTGAACTTGCTCAATAACATCCACTTTTTCTTGAATTGGTCTAATAAACCTCTTCTTGTCCAGTTTGTACATCATGTCTAGCTTATCATCTGTTTCCTGAAGTTTATCAACCTTTTCATGAGTCTTGGAGTGTAGACCTTGAAGAGTTTTAGTACTGAGAGCAATGACTTTAAGTTGTGTTTTGAAGTCAGAATTTATCAGCAACTCATCAGCTTTTGCAACATGATCTGTCAGAACAGTTGAGCTAAGAATGAAGTCAGGTTCATTCCACTTCTTTGTCCATTTAACTCCTCTAAAGGTTTCCTCCCATGAAACATGAGCATCTTCTTCAGCAAATTTAAACAATGCCTCCTTTCCAAGAATTGGAGCATTAACTGGAGCACTTGCTGGAGTACTGTCTCCAGAATTTGATAAAGTCTCATCATCTTCTGATAACACCAGAGTGTGTGTAACTGAAGGAGATTCTGGAGCTTCTGTTTCCAAATTCTGATCTTCAGGTTCTAAATCCAGAATTGGTGTAGTAGGAATTTCAGCATTTAGTATTGGAGAAACATGTGGAGTTGCCTCTTTTGCTGGTGGTGCTTCCAGATACAAAACAGTTGGAATATTCAACCTGTGAATATCAATTGCAGGACTTAACCCTGAATCTCCAACTAAGGCAGTTTCTTTGAATGGAGAGATACGAGGTGTGATCACTTTGTCTTGAACAGTGTCTTCAGGTTGAGGTGGAGCTGTCAAAGCTTCAATGACTATAGGTTCTGATTAGATCAGAGATTCCTGATCCCCTTCCTCAGCATCTTCAGCATCCTCAAATTGAATTTGTGTAATATGCACACCTGTTTAAGTCTTCCTTGATCTTATAGATGGTGGAGTGATATGATCTGTATCAAAATTTGAAGGTCTTTTCCTCTTCAAAATCCCAGAACCCTCAGCTTCATTATGTTTCTGAGGAGTTATCTCTTCAGCTTCTAATGTCACAGGTTCTGATGCAGGAACCTGGACTTGTTCTTCCTCATCAGATTCATCTCTCAGAATCATCCTTCTTCTTCTCCTTGGTGGAGATTTAGGCACAGAGATAGTTCTTTTGGTTTTGGGCCTAGAGGATGTGTTAGATTTTACAACTGGCACCTCTTGAGAAGTACCAGAGGTTGGTTTGGTTTTGGATTTGAGAGGTGAGGTTCTAATAGTAGGTGCTGATGGTTGTGGTTGAGAGGATTGTGCTGGTTGATAGTAGGTTCTAATAGTAGGCTGTGGTTGAGTATTCGAAGGCTGGGTTGGTGGAGGTTGAGAAGTAGTAGGGTGTGTAGGTGCAACATCAGGATATATGGTTGTGTATGTGTGAGGATCAAAATTTACTAAGAATTGTTTGACAGATTGGGGAATTTGGAGGGGTCTTAATATATCCTTCTTATTGTCAGCAGATAATAAGTATGTGAAAGCCCTTTTGTGAAGTTTAAATGGTCCAATTAACTCACTAAAGTTTTGAGGTGCATCAGAATAACAAAAACTATATATAAGCTGACAGAATCTAGCAAAATATACTATGTTGCTATCTTCTTTCATCCTATCACCTATAAAACCCAAAATAGCAGTAGCATAATCAAAATGAGTTTGATTAAGAAGTGCATACCCTATTTGCTGACTCATGATTGGAATATCACCAAAATTTAAGCATTTATTGGCAAAGGTTTTGATAATATAATCGAAAAAGAAGCTCCACTCCCTCCTGAAATAGGGCCTCTTCAGTTGTTCCAGGTTGGACAAAGACTTCTCATAGCCAAGATTTACCATCATGTATTGAAGAACTAACTCCCCAACTTGTGAATTGTAAGTACAGTTTTCTGGCAGATAAAATGCTAGTCGAACAGTGGACAAGGTTACCAAGTGCTCATCTTCCCCTGTTGTAAAAATAATGCTTGGGGACCCATTTTCACCACCATTATCATAGACTCCAGACCTCCAAAACTCCATAATTTGCTTGCCTGAGAGAGTCTGTGGTTGGGTCAGAGCATACCCAATTTCACTTCGAGCGAGAAAATCTTGAATGAAGTGAAGTTCTGAAGGAGCCTCGTCCTTGTTGAGAATAGCCATATAGTTGTTGGGGACAAACTTGGCTCCATCATAGATAAGATCCATAGGTGCCATTTCTGTGAAAATTAAGTGAAAAGTTGTGTGTGTATAGAGTGTTTGATAGAATGCCTGTGAGAAAATAGCTTCAGAGAATAATAGAGAGTGAGAGAAAATAAGAGAGATTAGAAAAGAGTAAGAAAGTAGGTAAAAGATTGTAAAATCTTTTATCTCTCGTATATATTCTCTCCACTAATTACAACGACTAATTTCTGAAGCAGAATCGACATTTGACACCTGGCAGCATGTAAATAGTCAAAACATTATTAGTGGGCACGGTAAACGTGCAGTAATTATTGCTCACATGCGGTTACCAAAACAAACACACAACCCAATAATCAAATGATTATCACTGTTTTTATCTCACTTAATTACTTTCTGATAAAATGACTGTTACAGTAAAAACTAATAATGAATCAACCAATTAAAATGTGACACGTAAGCATCAGAGTTTGTATCAGAACTTGACTATTATCAAAATTTAACAGTCATCAGAACATGGCTTCTATAGTCAAAAAGTGAATGACTGTTTCTGTGTTTCTTCACACAAATACTGACTGGTTTCTTCAAAGTTTAATCATCAAAACATAATCAGAACTTGTCCTCAGAATTTATGCAAATAATACTTAACTGTTTATCAGAAACAACTTAATCACCACAGTAATTTTCATCATTCATATGGAATGATAGTGTGTGTATGTGCAAATGATTAGACATAGATTAAAGTCTGATAAACTTCAGTATATCTTAGAAATAAGGCATATCTAAGAAAAATGCTTAAAATTTGTCTTGAATTATGAAGTCTACTATAGAATAAAGTTATGCAAGAATCCACCTCAACTATTTGTGCTTATTTTATGCATCTTTTGAAATTCTTTTGACAATGGCTTCTCAGTGTAAATGAGTTACAACAGTTGTCAGAATTTATGCTGTTATCAGAATATTTCTCCAGTAATCAGAGAATGTGAAAAGTCACCAAGAAAAATTATTGCTTTTCTAATGCATATAACTTAATACCAGCAATGCACTTGGATCTTCCCTTTCACATATTTACTCTAGATCTCAAAGGAGTACCTGATTTCAATTTTTCTTTTCTTTTATTTTCTTCAGATAAGTGAGGCTTATCAAGCATGTAGTTCATCCTTAATATTTACTAACATCGGAATTTAACAAAGAAGAAGCAATAATCTAGTTTGTGACTTAGTAATGAGATACAGGAAGACAAGACTTAACTGGAAATCAGAACTTACTGAAGACAGGAAGTTATCAGAACTTAAGGCATCAAAACTTATATCAGGACTTAAGTGCGGATACACTTCAGGGATGAAAAGCGGCTGATTTACAAGAGAGGATCTGGATTAAACAAGTAAAGATATGCATGAAGAATTGGACAGCTATAGGACTGCAGTAGATAATATCTGATTGATATATTTTAGGAAGAGATATATTTCGTATCAATTAGAAGATATCTTGTAACTGTGTACTATATAAACACAGCTTAGGGTTTACACTATATGTGTTATCATTCTCGAGAATATTATTCATTGTAACCCTAACAGCTCTTAGTGATATCATACATCACTGAGAGAGTAGATTAAACCTACTGTAACAGAGTTTGATGTATTGAATAAACTTGTTTTCTGTTACATACTTGTGTTTATAATCGAATTGATTGTGGATACTATATTCAACCCCCTTCTATAGTATCATTGAGGCCTAACATATTAAAATCCCGACATTTGATAAAACTAACTACACACTATGGAAGAAGACGAAACTGCTGTTTATAAAGATGGCCAACCCATTATATGTTCAGATTCTCAAGAATGGTCCTTTTACTCCCATGGAAAGATTTTAGGAATCTACAGATGGAGACATGGTCATCCCAGCTCATTATACACCTAAAGATCCCTCAAAGTACACTGAACCTGAAAAAGAAAAAGTCTCTCTGGATAGTGGCTTGCAACTGATTCTAATACGGTCACTTGATAATGTAATGTACCGTGACACAGCCAAACAAATCTGGGAGAAAATAGAGATTTTATATGAGGGAACAGAGAAGGTTAGGTCAAATCAAATGAGGATTTTGGTTTCTCAATATGAGTGTTTTATGGCTAAACCAAAGGAGAGTATAGCTGATGTCTTTGAAAGATTCAACAAGTTGTTAAAAGACTTGCAGCTTCATGAAAAATAATATGAATCTGAGGAGGTTAACTTGAAATTTTCTCTCACCCTTCCTGACCACTTAAAACATAAGATTTCATCAATAAGACATGGGAGAGACTTGAACAGTATGACACTAGAGGTGTTGTATGGTATTCTAAAAATATATGAACTGGAAATGATCCAAAGGAAATCCTTGAAAGCCGATTAAGGACATATTATGGATGGTTCAAGTGCCCTAATTGTTAATGACAGCCAATCATCTGATGTTGAGTTAGAAGTCCAAACTCCAGTTGCTTCAAGTAGTGAGCAGAAGAACAAGGAACCACAGAAGTAAGTTATTCTTGAACTTGAAGGGGATGAATTCTACATCATTGATGAATTGGATGAATTGGATGAGTTAGAAAACTCCATGGCTTAGCAAGAAAATTCTCTAATATTAGAATAAAGAAGCCAAAGTTCTTTAGAAATAAGGGACAAACATCCAACAAAGACAGCAGCCGGAAGGGAAAGACACAGTTCAATTATGGAAGCAAAAAGGCTATAAAATAGGATTTTTAGACAGGTCAAAGATCAGGTGCTTCAATTATGATGAATGGGTCATTTTGCTACAGAATGCAGGAAGCCTAAAAAGGTGAAGAAGGACAAGGCTTATCTTGAATTTGAGGCAAAATATGAGGCTCCTCCAAGAAAACAAACAGGAAAAGCTTATGTTAGGTAATAAATTACACACAGGGGGGGGTGAATATGTTGTTGTGTTTTTATTCTTTTCTTGATGTGTTTATGGTTTGAAAAAAGTAAATCAAATCTTGTAGTGAGATGTGTTAAAACAGAAATTAAACATGCAACTATGAATAACACAGATATTTCAAAAGTCACTTAATTTTATATTATATTAAGAAAGTTTTGCTACAAAATTTCTAGGCTCTTTGTTGATAAAGAGCTTAACTTCTGTCTTGAGAGAAATACAAGATTTTCTTATCTAAATTGTTACTTCTATCAAAGGACCAATGTTAACTTTATATCTCAATTAACTGCTGGTTTACACAGTGTATAATAAGACGTGCTATTAACTTTAGTAAGCTGTCACTAATCATTCCATTTTAGGAAAAGTATATCTTCCATTTCTGGCTTAACATATCTTTGCATACTGTGTTAACTTTGATCTTCCTTTTTCAGTTAATCTTTACCCTTGATCTTGTACACTCTTCAAGCCATTTTTTGTAAACGTATCAATCCAACTGGTTGGATTGTTTGTTGATTGTTAATCTTGGATATTGAACTGGTCTGCAATTTGTACTTTGAGATTTTACCTCGAGATCTCCAGTTAGGCATATAGAGATCTTGACATCTAGATAAGTATATTGACTTATCGAGATCTTTAATACTCCATAGTTGATTTGACTTGTAAAGGTCTATGAGCTCTCTATAAGAGAATTTGGCTTATCGAGATCTCTAATCTTCATATCTTCACTTTGACTTATCGATATCTCTGAGTTCTCTAGTGACTTATTGACTTGTCGATAACTCAGAGTTCTCTAGTCAATTTTGACTTGTCGATAACTCAGAGTTCTCTAGTGAATTTTGGTTTATCGATATCTCTTAGTTCTCTAGTGAAATTTGACTTATCGATAACTCAGACTTCTCTAATAAATTTTGACTTGTCGATAACTCTGAGCTCTCTAGTGAAGAAATGACTTGTCGATATCTCCAATCTTCATTTCTTCAATTTGGCTTGTCGATATATCTGAGTTCTCTAGTAGCTTTCCTGAGTTCTCTATAAGTCATTCTGGAGTTCTCGAATGACTTCTCTATAACACTAAATCTGTGACTTGTAGAGATCTTGACTTAAAACATTTTTCCCAAAATAGATTTATTCAACTCCAAGCTTCTTCATAATTCTTCTGAGACATGATCTTCTTGATCTTCTTCCAGATAGAATTCTTAGGCTTGAGACTGTTTAAAAAAAAAGACTTCAGTCTGCTCTTTTGACATTTTTACAGACTTTAAATGTTACAAGTACAAAATGCAAACTAAGATTACAATACAACTTACTTAGGGTTGTCAATTTGACTTGGTTTTGTTATTGTACATGCATGTCTTGCACAACAATCTCCCCCAGTTTGTGAGAAGATTGCTTAACACAAATTCATGTCGGTTAACAAGACTAACCCCAAGTTATAATGGAAAATAAGACTAATATAAAAATTGACACAATTACAGCAATTGTACATTAGATGATTTTGAGTTTGAGTATTTACAAGCATCAGACAAAGACTGGAACTTTTGATTCTTCTCTAATGAGGTCCTTTAAATATACAAGAATTTCAAGATCCTCTATAATTGGAGTCCGTGTAAGAGCTTCCATCAGCTTAAGTCTGTCTTGCTTTGGATAACCATCTAACATTTCAATTCTGAATTTTGAAAATGAGCCAGATTTTACATTTAAAAATCTTCCATCTTTGGAAATTCTGCTCATCCCTTTTTGTGGCGCCCTCCAAACCCGGGTCAGAAGTTTGGGGTCCACAACACATACACAAAAATATAAACCTGTATATAAAATATTATTTGTAATGACCCTACTTAAATTAACCACGGATCGCAACAGGTTAAAGTATGAAAACAAGCCACAACTTTAACTTTTATTATAACGTACCAAATCCCAACTAATTTAATTTACAACTGATATAAAATTATTCTTACAACCTTACTATCTCACTATTGCATTAAGCTCCTGCTAGCTCGATCAATCATAATCTGGAATCCTAGCTCGAACATTGAACTGGGAAACCTCGCTATCAACCGTATCCTTCTTAACTGTAGAATACATAAAAAGATTCACAAGAGTGAGCTAACTAGCTCAGCAAGTCATATTATCAATAACTGAGGTTAAACAATAATAAATGAGGTGATTTAAAGGAATCAAGTTTCTTGTTAAACAACCAATAGAATTGGATATTCATTTTAAGTTTTTAAAACCAAGGTTAGGCTGCTGATCAGTCACGCACTAACCTCGAGCAGAGCACACAACACTGCTCTAACTACTGGATCCAAGGCACACATTGGCCTAACTTGATCATCGATATGGTCTGACCACGAATCTGGTCCATACAAAGAAAACTATCCAATTCTAAAGCATTACAATATAATAAACAAGAGAGTTCAATAAACTGGATCATAATCAATAACAATAAAACACTTGTATAAGAGCACAATAAAAATTCATGGTTACCGAAAGGGTATGTCAAAGTACATAAAAGAAGTGGCCTCCAGCCGGTAGGATAATCGGGTATTAGATGAATAGTGTTTGTACAAGGTTTTAGTACTTTGATATCACAAGGTATGGGTGAGTATGAATGTTTCTGTATGTTTAAATAATTTTATTCCAGTGTTTGGTATATGATGGTTATATATTTGTGGAGTAGTATCGTATTTATGTGGTTTAATATCTGGTAAATCAACAAGAAATGGTTTACAAAGAATAAGGCTTGCGGCTCAAAGATCAAATGATGTGGCTCAGGTTCAAGGCTGAAGGATTCAAAGTATTTACAGTATAAAACAGGGCTATTTGGGTATTAACAGTATGTCATAAGAGAATTTTAAAAACATTTGCATTATATCTTATTTTCAAATATATTCTCAAATCAGTCAACCATTCAGCCAATCGTCGGAAAAACGAACGGGAAAATCCCGCCGCCGCCTGGAAAAACAAATTAATTCATGTGTAGCTCGCCGGAAAACGAACCCAGGCGGCGGCGGGATTTCATATCAGTTGTAAATTAAATTAGTTGGGATTTGGTACGTTGTAATAAAAGTTAAGGTTGTGGCTTGTTTTCATACTTTAACCTGTTGCGATCCGTGGTTAATTTAAGTAGGGTCATTAAAAATAATATTTTATATACAGGTTTATATTTTTGTGTATGTGTTGTGGACCCCAAACTTCTGACCCGGGTTTGGAGGGCGCTACAGGTTGGTATCAGAGCTACAGGTTATAAGTCACTGAAACAAGCCTAGATTGTCGGGATTGGGTAGAGGGTTAGGATCAGGAATAGGAAATAGAAAAAAAAAGGTCATCGTGAGGTTGAGTGCGACTGTATAGTAGGTCTCCGGCACGGTTCGTGTTGTGATCCGTGTTTATGTAAAGCAGGGTCATTGCAAATAATATTTTATATATACAGGTTTATATATTGAGTATGTGTTGTGGACCCCAAACTTCTGACCCGGGTTTGGAGGGCGCCACACTTTTGCTTTGAGATCTTCAGAACTTTTGATGTATATTTCAATCTCTTCATCATACTTCCTCTTTTTCTCCTCATATTCCGCTTTACCCCTTGCTCTTCTTTCCTCTCTTGCAATCAACCATTCAGCCAGAACAGATCTCCATGCTCTTGTAGCAGTATCCTTATCCTTCAACAAATTTATCACTCTCTTGATTTCTGTTGGAGAGAGAGTGTCCATCAAATTGTTGCCTATAAAAGTGAATGACCCATTTTGAAAGTAGATTCTTACTTCCTTTAGAGTAACAACCCAGACTCTAACTATTTCCTCAGCCAGTTGTTGAAAATAATCCTCATCTGAACTGCACTAGTTTAAGGGTAGAAAATTATTCTGCTTGAAATAATTCCAGATGGCCCTTTTAGTAACTTCAACTTTTTCAGCAGGCTCAGCTTTCTTAGGTTTTCTCCCAATAGACTTGAAAAGAGTTTTGTGTGATGGTTTGACAGAAGGTAAGGTTGAGATTTTATTAAGAGATGTTTGGCTTGTGGTGATTGGAATTTTTAGAAAAGAGTTAGCAGTTTGTCTGTATAGAAATTTGGGCTTAGAGGGTTGAGGTGGTTTGATATTTGAGGTAGTTGACTTTGAGGGTTGAGCTAAGGGTTGAGCTAGTTTTATTTGGATTTTTAGGGTTTGTTACTTTCCTTCTTCTCATCCTCCTTTCTCTCTCCACCCTTGCTTCCAGCTGCCTTAATGGATTGACTTGGATTTGAGCCAAAAGGTTTTTGATCATCTTTCTTCTGCTCATCATCATCCAAATTATCCTTGTTAATTTGAGTTTTGGGCAAGTTGGATTCAACATCCTTAGATATCTCCCCAATAGCTTAATCATCTCTTCATCTTTGAAAGACTTATTCTTCTTTACCTTTAAAGCAGTTTCCAGAGTCATGATTAGCTTCTTGTTGGCCATGACACATTTTTTAGAGATTTGGAAGTGTTTGAAGTATTTGGTGGTAGGACAGATGTATACCACTCCCTTGCTTGGCTATAGGTATGCTTCTAGAAAAGCAACCACTTGAGCATTTTTCAGTTAGCTAGAAATAGAGTGTCTTCATGGATCACAACTCTGACATTATTTATCAGAATATCCAACTAAGATGCCCTCCTTGAGATAAGATAATTGAGAGACACCTGCATACACTTATCTACACCAGAGTCATTTATATTGACCACTATCCTCTTCTCCTGAAAATTGTCTTTAGTCACCAAAATCATCCTTAATGAATTTATTGTCCTGTCCAAGGCCTTTTTGCAGGTGAAGAGATTATTTTTGAGAGAAGCCCTTAGAGCCTTGAGTAATTCATCAAATTCCCTGCTCAGACTTGGTCCTTCAGCAGCCCTAATGAGCCTCTCCATACCAATATCTACTTCTTGAACTAAGCTCTTTTCAGCACCTTGGACATTTTGAGTAGATGATGATATTGATCTTGCTAGCCTAGCCTTTATCTCCCCCTTAGTCTTGTTGGCAGGCATGAGAAGAGGAGTAGGAATTTCAGGCCTCACAGCTTCAGGAAGTGCAGGCAATGGAATATTAAGTTTACCCATGATGGCTCCCAAAGAAACTGAATTTTGCATTTGTAGGTGCTTGTGGGAGTCCACCAAGGATTGAATATCTGCCTGTTGACTCTTCCCCGGTGTAGTGAGAGCTTGCACTTGATCTGTGAGTTGATCATTTGAAGCTTGTAAAGTGGAGACTTGACCTTGAAGAGACTAAATCTGAAGATTTGTGGAAGTTGAGCCTGGCTGATAAGAGCTTGTAGATGATGAGGGGCCAAAAGTTTCTTCTACATCCTGTTTGATACCTTCCATAAGCAAGGCTGAAGGCTCATATATGCTTTGGTGAAGTTGTTCCAGCTTGACCTTTATGTCATTTGAATGGGTGATTTGCTATTGGAGCACTGTATAAAGAGAGATGAAGGATTGCTTGAGATTTTTGACTTCCTTTTCAATGGTAGTAAGATCCACCGTTGACATTTGATCAGCAAAATCCTTGAACTTGGAGGTGATCTGTATTTGAGATGGTATAATCTCATCCATTTTGTCCTTTAACAGCTTTCTTATCTTGTCTTCATGACCAGTCAGTTTGACTTCAATAGCTTTACCAAAAAGGTAAAAAGCTTTGAGCTGAGCTTTGTAAACTTCTGTAACTGCATCATATACATCTTATGGTGTCAAGGCCTTGGCATTGCTTCCCAGAATGGTGCTATATTCTTCTCTAAACCTGGACAAGACTTGATCCATTTCTAATACAAAGTCCTGAGATAGCCATGCATCCACATTACCATCTTATTTTGCATCATTGACAATTTTCTCTTTTTGCTTCTCAACTTCTTCATTGTAAGTAAGCATGATAGCTTGATAGTCTTGATTTCTCATGTTTGAAGTGAGTAGGTGCTGTGAGATGTTTGCTAACCCAGAAATCTGCTCAACTAGAAGATCATCTACAGATGTAGGTTGAGAGTCTGATTCTTGCAGCCGTTGTGAGTGGAGATGTGGTTGTTGAGGTTGTGAAGTTAAAGGTAGGTGTGAGGGAGTAATAGAACCACCTGTGACTGAAGTCACAGTTTTACTCACTGGATTGCTCTGTGTTTATGATAGTGTGTTGTCCTCCACTTGTAGGGGGAACCTCCAATGAAATTGGAGGGGATTTAACTAGGTTACTATCATGTATACCAGCCTCAAACCCTTGTGCTTCTTGCAAAGCACTGTCACATGAATGTGATAAACTTTCCTCCTCCATAGCAGGATCATTGACAATTGTACTCCTAGCTTCAACTACTAATGCAATTTCTGCTAGGGTTTTGAGGGGAGTTGTTCCTACATGAGGAACCTCCAATTGAACTGAAGAGGATTTAGATAGCTCCCCCAGGAGTACTATCCTCAAACCTAACAGCCTATGAAGACTAATTTGCACATGAAGGTGCATTTAGGATCTCCATGGGGTCTTCAGTAAAAACTGATGAATCCCCCATGGTTTAGATGGTGTCATCAAGGTCTACCCCAGCTAGTAGCCTCCCACCATTTGATTGTAGTGTCTAGGTGGTGAGCAAGGTTTCTTGAACCAAGTGACTTAATTTAGCTTGCATTTGAGAATTGGATTCAAGTGCTGTAGTTGGAGATGAAATTTGTGAGATTAGAAGTTGTTGTTGAGAAGTGAGTGTTGGTAGCTCCCCCTGAATAGATGAGGGAGCTTCGAAAGATGTGCCATCACTCTGTGTGCCATCCTTATTTCTTCTACCATATACTTAAATTTGATCAAATGCAGGCTGTGAAGATTCTATACAGGATGCATTGGGATGAATGCTCTTTTCAATAGACACACCTTGTTGAGAGGATATATCTAGAGTCTGTTTAATCCACATATTTATAATTGCATCCTTTTGGGAGGACACATAGGTGGTTTGAGTGGTCAGCTCAGATTTCTTATCCTTCTTTGTTCTCTTGACCAAGGGTGACTCAGCTTCTGGTTGGTCTTCACCACTCTCATTCATAACTATTAAGGTTACCTCCTTTCTCTTCCTTTTACTGACCTCATCCTTTTGAGAAGATGAGGTGGTTGATTTCCTAGCTACTAATGGTTTTGAAGGAACAGGCTCAACATGGGTAGGTTCATGTGGGTGTGCCTGTGTTTATGCTTCCACAGGCTCAGGAACCATTGTTGCACTAAGTTGACTTGCACTAGTTCTCATGTCTGGCATAGAATAAGGGTAAGTCTTAAATCTTTCAATCATGAAAGGTGTTAACTTAAGACTTACTGGTACCTGTGATTTTGATGAGGATGATTCTCCTTGCTCCAAGGCCATGAGTGCATAATTTCCAAATTCCTCATCTTCATCATTATCAGAGTCATCCCAACTTTTTCTCTTTGCAATATTAGCTTTGCTTTGCTGTTTCTTCAGAAGAGTTTCAAACTTTGCTTCCAATTCAAGATAAGCTTTGTCTTTTTTTGCTTTCTTGGTTTTCCTGCATTCTGTAGCAAAATGGCCTAGTTCATCACAATTGAAGCACCTTATCTTTGATCTGTCAACATATCCAGTTTTGTAGCCATTCTTTCTATCAGATGTGCACTTCCCTTTTCCTTTCCAGCTGCTGTCTTTGTTGAATGATTGACCTTTACCCTTGAAGAATCTTGGCTTCTTTACTCTAATGTTAGAGAACTTTCTTGCCAGATAAGCCATTGCCTGATCAAGTTCATCAATTTCATCTAGGGTGTAGAACTCATCTTCTTCCAATTCCAGAATGACTTGTTCCTGTGAATCATTGTTTCTTTGCTCACTTGTTGAAGCAACTGGAGTCTGGAGTCTTGGCTCATCATTAGAGGTCTGGATTTAATTGAAAATTAGAGCACTTGAACCATCCACAACATGCCCTTGACCAGTTCTCAATGATTTTCTTTGAATCATTTCTAGTTCATATGTTTTTAGAATTCCATATAGAACTTCTAGTGTTATTCTACTCAAGTCTCTCTCTTCTCTGATTGCTGAAATTTTCTGTTCAAAATGGTCAGGGAGTGTAAGCATAAATTTTAAGTTCACTACTTTAGCCTCATAGCATTTATCATGGAGCTGCAAGTCATTTATCAGCTTATTAAACCTTTCAAACACATCAGTGATGCTTTCTTTTAGCTTAGCCATGAAACCCTCATACTGTGAAATCAGTATCCTTCTTTGATTAGATCTAACTTCCTCAGTTCCTTCACAGAGTATTTCAATCTTTTCCCAGATCTGTTCAGCAGTGTCACAATTGACAATGTTGTTGTACCTTACATTGTCAAGTGACTCTATCAATATCAGCTGTAAACCACTATCCAGGGAAACTTTCTCTTTTTCAGGATCAGTGTACTCAGAAGGATCTTTTGGAGCATAATGAGCTGGAATGACCATATCACCATCTTTAGATTCCTCAACTCTAACCATAGGAGTGAAGGGCCCCTTTTTGAGAATCTGAATGTAGAGTGGATTGGCCATCCTGATAAACAACAACATTTTTTTTCCAAAGAGTGTAGTAAGCTTTGTCAAAAGTAGGAATTTTGATGCTACTGATTTTCTGCGTATTCATTCTTCCAAGATCTTGAATCTGTTTACTTTTAGATTTTGCTCTGATACCACTTGTTAGGTAATGAATTACACACAGAGGGGGGGGGGGTGAATGTGTTTTTTATGTTTTTATGCTTTTCTTGAAGTGTTTATGGTTTGAACAAAGTAAATCAAATCTTGTAGTGAGATGTGTTAAAACAGAAATTAAACATGCAACTATGAATAACACAGATATTTCAAAACTCACTTAATTTTATATTAAAATTAAGAATATTTTGCTACAAAATTTCTAGGCTCTTTGTTGATAAAGAGCTTAGCTTCTGTCTTGAGAGAAATACAAGATTTTCTTATCTAATTTGTTACTTCTAACAAAGGACCAGTGTTAACTTTATATCTCAGTTAAATGCTGGTTTACACAGTGTATAATAATACATGCTATTAACTTTAGTAAGTTGTCACTAATAATTCCATTTTAGGAAAAGTATATCTTCTATTTATGCCTTAACATATCTTTGCATACTATGTTAACTTTGATCTTCCTTTGTCAGTTAATCTTCACCCTTGATCTTGCACACTCTTCAAGCTGCTTTTTGTAGACTTGTCAATCCAACTGGTTGGACTGTTCGTTGATTGTTAATCTTGGATATTGAACTGATCTGCAATTTGTACTTTGAGATTTTACCTCGAGATCTCCAGTTAGGCATACAGAGATCTTGACATCTCGATAAGTATATTGAATTATCGTGATCTCTAATACTCCACAGTTGATTTGACTTCTATAGGTCTCTGAGTTCTCTATAAGAGAATTTGGTTTATCGAGATCTCTAATCTTTATATCTTCACTTTGACTTATCGATATCTCTGAGTTCTCTAGTGACTTATTGACTTGTCGATAACTCAGAGTTCTATAGTCAATTTTGACTTGTCGATAACTCAGAGTTCTCTAGTGAATTTTGGCTTATCGATATCTCTGGGTTCTCTAGTAAAATTTGACTTATCGATAACTCAGAGTTCTCTAATAAATTTTGACTTGTCGATAACTTTGAGTTCTCTAGTAAAGAAAAGACTTGTCGATATCTCCAATCTTCATGTCTTCAATTTGGCTTATCGATATCTCTGAGTTCTCTAGTAGCTTTCCTGAGTTCTCTATAAGTCATTCTGGAGTTCTCGAACGACTTCTCTATAACAATAAATCTGTGACTTATAGAGATCTTGACTTATAACATTTTTCCCAACACAGATTTATTCAACTCCAAGCTTCTTCATAATTCTTCTGAGGCATGATCTTCTTGATCTTCTTCCAGATAGAATTCTTAGGCGTGATATTGTTTAAAGAAAAAGACTCCAGTTTGCTCTTTTGACATTTTTACAGACTTAAATGTTACAAGTACAAAATGCAAACTAAGATTACAATACAACTTACTTAGGGTTGTCAATTTGACTTAGTCTTGTTATTGTACATGCATGTATTTCAAAACAACTTATATTGCAGAGGGAAAGAGTGGGATGATTCAAACAATGATGATGAGAAAGTAGGAAACTATGCACTCATGGCCTTGGAACAAGGAGAGTCATCCTCATCAATAGCTCAGGTACCAACTCTTACCACTATTGATTTAAATGAAAGTCAATATAAGGAGACTGTTGAAAAAATAAGCATATAAATGTTTCATATCCATAGTAGTATGGCAGCAGCTACTGAGAAGGTCAGTAGGCTAACTAAGGCTATAGAGAAGCTTGAGAGTGAGAAACATGAGTTTGAGATTTTGCTTGTGGAGCTTGAGGCAGTCAAGCAAGAAAATGAATATCTAAAGAACAAGCTGAAGTGTGCCAATGAGATTGAAGATGTGTTAAGAGAGAAGATTGAGAAGAATGAGGTGAAACTGAAATCATTCAGGAATGCATCTCAGTTAGTGGGTCAGTACCATGAGAAGAATAAGCCATGTGCAAACATAGCTATTGGCTGCTTTGAACAACAACAAAAAGGTTGAAGGTGACAGAGGTAAAACCAAAGTAGATGAAGATATCCCAGTTATGCTGAGGAAAATGGATGAACTTTGTTCAAAGTGTTTGAAGCAAATTTTAGTGAAGTTGAGTTGCTGATAAAGTAAGAACTTGCTGATGAAGACAAAGAGAAGAACTCCTAAAGCTGAGAAGAAGCTCATGGTGGATCAAACACCCAAGAAACCAATGAAGTGAAAGAGATGTGTCCTAAGTCCAATCATGTATGATGATTTAGGAATAACTTTTATGTAATTTGTTTTGATTTCATTGATATTAATAAAAGACTTGTTTTGGTTTTATTGCGGGCTTTATCTATTTAAGTGTTTAAATAAGATATACCATAGTTTAGAGTAAAGCTTTTTATGGATTATGATGAGATCATAATAATGAGACCTAAAAGATGATAACTCTAAACTTAAATATTTCCTGGTCGTAGGATTACTAACTGGTAATTATTAATCCGCAAAGATCGGTACATACTATATTTGCTTCATTATAAAGGATGTCTGTTCTCATAGACATTTGTGTGGTAATACTATAGCTAGTATGTAGGTGCTTATTATAGAATATGTTCACTGAACATGACTCACACAGCTGAACAACTGATGGAGTTCACTCACGTATCAGCAGTTGTTCACATAGTGATAGTTGTACAAGTATCCTTAGACTTGAGGTCATCATAGTCATCTTGTGTATACTGAACTATGCCTTGGTTTAGTTCTTAGTCTCTAGGGACAATTATAAGGGCTCTACCGGGTATAGGAATTTGTACACGAAGATAGTGTATGATCAATAAAGGATCTACCCCTTCCAGTGAAGGAAGAGAATGTTCAATGCTGGTCCACTTATGCTAGTTCAGGAATCTCTTGACAGAGTGAATGGGAAAACAAATGATTAAATAAGATAGGCTTGACACAAGTTCCATGCCTTGTATTTAATCGTGACATTGCAGGGTAGAAGGAATTGATTGTACGGTAACTACTCACTGAATAGGTTCTTGGTATTCTAAGCAGTGAATTCGTATTATCCGGATAGTCGCGATATGCTGAGAAGTATCCCTCACGATGTAGAATAAATATGATTAATTTATTAATTAATCATATTTAATGAATTCGAGAATTTATATAAATAATGATAAAATAGTTTTATTATTATTTATTTCTACTACCGGCTTAATATTGAACCTACAGGGTCACACCATAAAAGAGAATGATTTAATGATGGAGGAATTAATTAATAATGACTGGTAATTATTTATTTGTGAAATAAATAATTAATTAGCAGATTTAATAATTGATTAAATGAGATTTAATTAATTCTTAATATTATTAATTAAAAATTTAATTTTGGAAATTAAGTCAAGTGAGAGAATTATTTTTCTAAAGTGTTTTGAAAAGGGATTAATGATTAAAATGTGTTTTAATTATTAGTTAATTGCTTAATAAGAATAATCAATTAAAGGGTTAATAATAATAATATTTTATGGAAAATTTTCAGCTGAAAATTTTGCCTATAAATATACTATTATAAACCCTATTTACCTCAACCCAAATAATTAACCCTAATTCTAAAGTAGAACAAGAGGGAGGCAACTAATTCTCTCAACCTCTTCCTCCTCCATCACATTGTACTCTTGGTGGATACCGGTGGAGTGCTTCACACTTGAGGAGCAGCTGCTAGGGATTTCCGTTCATCGTTATTGGATCGCTATTAAAGACCTCCATTTTTCCATTAACGTAAAACTTCTTAAGGTAAACATACTGAACTACGAATTAAATATTATTTTTCGCATGGATCCTGCGGAGGGTTTCGGTTTTTTAAGATTTAAATTTACGTTTTCGTTGCGTTTATGTGCTAAAAACCATTCAATGGTATCAGAGCTACTTGCGAAAAGTTTTTAATTCGTTTATGTGTTTAACTGTTTTTGATATATGAGCATGTACGTGATTCGCCATGATTTGATGTTGATATAATATGCTTATATATGTATGGTTTTGAATATATGATATTCATGTGAGTTGTATAATCATAAGATGATTATGTAATCTGTATATATACTGATATATACATGATTTATGTTTATTCTAATTATGAGAATCATATTAGATACGGATTCTGAATTGGCTGCTGCAGATTTGCTGAAATCTGGGTCTGGTGTCCGATTTACGCAAACGAATACCCTATTCCATAGATAAACGAGCGTCTAAACAAAACTGATAGCTAATGCTATCAAGACTCGTCTGTAAGGCGTTTGACGTCGTTTACTGCCCATAAACAGTGATTCTTATTTTTCTGATTTGATTCTGATTTTTCTGATTTTTGTCATATTTTTTTTTATGATTAGATCATGGATAATATGATATGTTAAGATCAGATTATGTGTTTTAACATGCTTTTATGTGTTGTATGAGCATGGTGGATGGTTATGGCCTTTCGACTTTAGTGTAATGGTTTTGGTTTTGGTTTTAAATACGACTTGCATGTCGTCAATCTTTATAATCATAAATCTCGAATGTAACTCGAGTTATTCTTGTAAGTTCATTAGATTAGTTTTACTTTCAATCATGTAATATAATTGAAGACTCAAGAAGGCTATCCAATGGAGGTGATACAAAGAAGAAGACGAGGCATACAAGAAGTCTAAACAAAGAAGAAGACTTATGTAATAAGCAGTTGTATTTATTTCCATCACCATATTAGATTGACCTTGATCTTTATCATGAGCTTGATAAAGATCATATAGGATGGGGCCATAACCAAACACATTTACTTTATTGCACTTTACATTTACTTGTTTATTTAATTTTATATAAGAGATATATGCCTATGTTTACCATGCGATGATAGATTTAGGTGAACTTAAATCAATATAAGGCATGCTCTAGAAAATCTAGAATAGGAATCATTTCTTGCCTTAACAATAATATTATGAATACAATCATGAGATTCTTGTGTTTATGAAACACGTAATTAAATATGAATTTTCGATATTGAGAGAAAGGATGATTCTGTCAAAAGCAGATTTCTATCTGTAAGAAAGGGGTATTAAGTGACGCCTCTTTAAATGCTCCCCCCGATCTGGGAATCATCTGATTATCGATTATTGATTTGAAATATTTAATTTAAAAGGAAGAATCTCTTTATAATATGATTATGATTGTAACATAATATAATCCCTCTAAAATTAAATAATATCAAGTAGTAATTGGCCAATGACACAACGGGCTTGTGTCGGTCATAACCTTCCAACATGGTAGAAAGTGGTTCTTATTTTTAAATCATTGTCGTTTCGTGCTACAGCCGAGGGCTTTGATTTTGAAATAAGAAATACTTGTCTATTACATAGAGATGTGTACATTGAATTAGAATCTAAAGGTCGTTACGTGCTACAGCCGTGGGCCATTGGAGACTAATTCAATTGTACGGAATGTTGGGTTAGACTTGACTTAGAATATTGAGTTTGTCGTGCTACAGCCGTGACTCAATTATTCAAGAGGCTAAAGTTTTATTAGGGAATAACATAAGATGTAATTGACAAGAGTTGTCTGCCTATTGAACATCACATGACGTTTCGTGCTACAGCCGAGGTTGTGTGATGGAATGTAGGATCCCTATTCCCACTAGCATTATGAATGCTTAATTTTCACTTAGGGGTTGTATAAATTAGATAAACTAGTGGGGGCCACTTATGAATAAAGACCCGATTCATATAGTGTCTTGAAATGAAATTGAATATTTGCTAAGTGTTGTTATGTGTTCATCATTTACAGATTTACTATATTCGTTATGTCTTCTGCACTATCACTCCGGAGTATACTAGATGCTCACAAGTTGATTGGTCCTAATTTTGTTGACTGGCTTCGAAACTTGAGAATTGTTCTCAGGGTTGAGAAGCTGGAATATGTGCTTGACTCACCTAAGCCTACTGAACCTACTAGCGATGCACATAATGATGAACATGTTATGTATCGTAAGTGGATAGATGATGCAAATGTTGCTCAATGCATTATGCTAGCTTCCATGAACATTGAGCTACAGAAGTAACATGAGCATATGGATGCTCATACTATCCTTATGCATCTACAAGAGTTGTATGATGTGGCAGGGAGGACAGCTCGATATGAGATATCGAATGAACTGTTCGGTTGTAGGATGTCTGAGGGATCATCTGTGAATGACCATGTACTTAAGATGATCAATTTGATTGAACGTCTTGGACAACTTGGTTTTGCCATGGATGGGGAGCTGAGCCAAGACTTGGTCTTGCAATCACTTCCGAGTTCGTTCTTGCAATTTGTTGTGAACTTTGACATGAATAAGCCGGATGTCAGCCTGCCTGAACTCCACAACATGTTGAAGACTGCGGAATCAAATTTTCCCCCTAAGAAGAGTTCTGTTCTTCTAATTGGTGAAGGTTCCAATCCTAAGAAAAGAAAGAAGAACCCTTCCAAGAAGAAGAAAGTAGGTGAGAAAAAGACGGTTCCACAAAAAGCTGAAGACCCCAAGAGCAAAGTTGTTTGCTTTCACTGTAATAAGGTGGGGCACTGGAAGAGGAACTGCAAGGTTTACCTTGCAGAATTGAAGAAGAAGAAGGGTAGTGAGACTACCGCTTCTGATTCAGGTATGTTCATGATCGAAGTTAATATGTCACTAAGTCAAATTTGTACTTGGGTATTAGATACCGCCTGTGGTTCTCATATTTGTAATTCGTTACAGGGACTAAGGAGAAGTAGGACTCTTGAAGAAGAGGAGGTGATTCTACGGATGGGAAATGGAGCAAGAGTTGCTGCTGAAGCTGTAGGATCATTTCATTTACATATGCCTACGGGCAAGACTATTGTTCTAAATAATTGTTATTTTGTTCCCTCGATTATGAGGAATATTATTTCTATTCCATGTTAGACTTGGCTGGATTTTCATTTGTTATTCAGAATAATAAATGTTCAATTCTTAGAGATAACGTTCTTAATGGAAGTGGTATTTTAAACAATGGTCTGTATGTATGTGACGTAGAGCATAATTTACTATAAATTGAACATACTAATAGAAGAAAAATGGATGATAAAAATCTCACTTTCATGTGGCACTGCGGACTTGGTCATATTAGTGAAAATAGAATGCGGACATTGCATAAGGAAGGGTTACTTGACCCCTTTGATTTTGAATCATATCCTACATGCGAGTCTTGTCTATTGGGTAAAATGACCAAATCTCCATTTAGTGGACATGGAAAGAGGGCTGCAGATTTGCTAGGATTGGTACACACAGATGTATGTAGACCAATGTCTACGCAAGCCATGGGTGGATTTTCATACTTCATTGCTTTCATAGATGATCGATCTAGATTCAGATATGTGTATTTGATGAAACACAAGTCTGAAGCCTTTGAAAAGTTCAAAGAATATAAGTATGAAGTGGAGAAACAAACCAAACATAGTATTATAACTCTTCGATCAGATCGAGGTGGTGAATACTTGAATGGAGAGTTTCTAGCTTATCTCAAAGAAAATGGTATAGTCTCCCAGTGGACTCCTCCATATACTCCACAGTTGAATGGGGTATCTGAAAGGAGAAATCGAACTTTGTTAGACATGGTTCGGTCCATGATGAGCTATGCGAATCTTTCAGTATTCCTGTGGGGTTATGCATTGGAAACCTCAGCATATTTACTGAATAAGGTGCCTTCCAAATCTGTTCCTCAAACTCCATATGAGATATGGAAAGAAAGGAAACCGAGTCTTAAACACGTTAAGATTTGGGGATGTCCAGCTTATGTCAAGAAAGTTGACCCAGATAAGCTGGAATCTCGATCTATAATATATAATTTTGTGGGATATCCTAAAGAGACTTTAGGGTATTACTTTTACACCGATCATCGGGTGTTTGTCTCCAGACATGCTACCTTCTTGGAAAAGCAGTTTATCCTTGAAGGAAACAGTGGGAGCAAAATTGAACTTGATGAAGTTCAAGAAGCGCAAACTACTACGGATCAAGTGGAAACACCTGTTCAGACTGAACAACCTTCTGTGAAACAGCCCATTCGTAGGTCAGGGAGAGTGTCTCGCCAACCTGAGAGGTATTATGGCATTGTCATTGAGAATGACAATGAGTTGTCAATCATTGATGATGACGACCCTGTGACCTATAATGAGGCTATGAGTAGTGTTAACTCAGAGAAATGGCATAGTGCCATGAAATCCGAAATGGAATCTATGTATACCAACCAAGTATGGACTCTGGTTGAGGCGCCTGAAGGTGTTAAGCCTATTGGGTGCAAGTGGGTATACAAAAGAAAGATTGGAGCAGATTGACAGGTGGAGACCTATAAGGCCAGGCTCGTGGCAAAAGGATTCAGACAAAGGCAAGGGATTGACTATGATGAAACTTTTTTGCCTGTAGCCCTGTTAAAATCAATTCGGAATTTGCTTGCGATTGTTGCTTACTACGACTATGAGATCTGGCAAATGGACGTGAAAACGGCATTCCTCAATGGAAACTTGAAGAGGAAGTGTATATGACACAGCCAGAGGGTTTTCTTTCCAAGGGAAATGAACACCTAGTGTGTAAGCTGCTGCAAACCATATATGGTTTAAAGCTGAAAGGAATATGTCCTAAGTCCAATCATGTATTAGGATTTAGGAATAACTTTCTGTGTAATCTGTTTTGATTTCAGTGATATTAATAAAAGACTAGTTTTGTTTTTATTACAGGCTTTATCTATTTAAGTGTTTAAATATGATATACCATAGTTTAGAGTAAAGCTTTTTATGGATTATGATGAGATCATAATAGTGAGATGGATGAACAAAGATTACAGTCTTGAGATGGATGCTGTTTTGGCCAAATTCAAGAAAGACTATCTTACCATACTGGGCAGCAATGTAAAAGCCTTAACTCCCGAGGAAGTCTATGATGCAGTTAATGAGGTCTACAAAGCTCAACTCAAGGCTTTCCATCTCTTTGGTAAAGCTCTTCAAATGTAGTTAACTGATCATCAAGACAGGACTAGGAGATTGGTCAAGGACAAAATGGATGAGCTTATTCCCTCACAGTTGGAAATCAAACCATAATTCTCTAAATTCACAGATCAGATGGTCAAGTTTGATTTGTCAACTGTAGACAAGAGCATCAGGAAGCTAAGGGAATCATTCATTTCCTTACATGGAGTTGTTCAAAAACAAATCACAAACACTAATGACATGAGGGTCAAGATGGATCACCTCCACCAAGCCAGGTTTGAGCCATTTGCTTTATTAATGGAAGGAATAAGGGAGGTTGTGCAAGAAAACTTTGGTACTTCAACATCAACATCATCAAATCTTCAAATTCAATCTCTCCAACAACAAGTATCCACACTCCAGGACTCTAATGAATCACTCACAGCTCAAGTTCAGGCTTTAAACTCCTTATTGCAGAGTCAACAGAATGACATCAGGACCCTGGTAGACTCCCACAAGCATCTTCAAATGCAATATTCAATTCAATTGGGAGATATCATGGGTGCCTTGAATATCCCTTTACCTGCACTGCCTGAGGATGTGAGGCCAGAAATTCCTAATCCACTACTCCAGCCTGCCAACAAGACTAAAGAAGGAGATAGAAGCAAGGATTCAACAATCTAAGGAAGTTGGTAAATCAAAAGAGACTGGAAAGACATCAACTCATATTGGTCAAAACTTTTCACAAGCTAAATTATCTAAAGATGTTGGATAAGATAGACTCCTAAAAGCTGTAGAAGGACCCTGTCAGGATCAAGAATTTACTAAACTATTGACAGCCTTAAGGGAGTCTCTTCACAACAACTATATTACCTACAAAAGAGCTTTGGCCAACAACATAAATTTTCTCAGAGTTGTGATTGTCAAAGTTGATAACTTTCTGGAGAAGAGAATTATTGCAAATGTAAATGATTGTGGCTTAGTCAGATGTCTACAGGTGTCTGTCTCTACTCTTCAATCCATGAAAGCATCTAAACTAGATGTAATTATTGACAGAGTTAATCCAATGATTTTTGAGGACACCCAATTGCTAAATGAACTCAAGAAGGCTCAGATAGCTGCTTTTCCTGAAGCCTATCTCCATCCAAGCAAGGGGTGGCCCGTACATTTGTCCTCAGTCTAAAAGATGCAAATTCTTCACAGTTCCAAATAATTATGTAAGAGGGAACTTGAGATTGATAATTACTATTGAGATTGATCTAAAGTCCAAGAAGAACAAGAAGATTGGAGATGTGGAGATGATCAGAATCTTGGGAAGGTATCTTCAAAATGTTGACTCCATGTTTCCAAATTCAAAATACAACTTAAGAGAAGACAAGGATGATGATGGGCAGAAGCATGATGAGAAAAAATCACCTGGCTCAAATCCAAGTCACTCTTCTAGAACAACTGGCAGCAAAGTGGAAGAGAAGAAGAAAGATGATCAGAAAAGGGGTGATGAGAGGAGAAGAAATAAGAGGGAGGACACTATAGGGACCAAAAGAAATTTCCAAAAAATCCAAATCCAATATGCTTAAGACACTAAACCTACAAATTTAAACACCTTACCACCTTCAACCTCAAAACCTAAACTTCTATACAAACTTACTACAAACACCATACTAAAAATATCAATCACCTTCAGCCAAACCAACCTAAAGAAAATCTCAAACCCACCTTCATTTAAGCCACCAATCAAAACTCATTACAAATATGTTGGAAGAAAACCAAAGAAGATGCAAGTTAAAGAGAGGGCCATCTGGAACTGTTTTGATCAAGCTGACTTTCTACCACTTAATTGGTGCATCTCAGATGAAGACTACTTTCAACAATTATCTGAAGAAATAGTCAAAGTCTGTGTTGTATCACTAAAGAAAGTCAGAATCTATTTCATGATGGCACCTACACTCGACTTGGCAGAGATCTGATGGATACTTTTTCAGCCACATAAATCAGAAGGGTGATCAGCTTAATGAAGGAGAATGATACAAATACAATGGCATGAAGGTCTGTATTGTGTGTATGGTTGGTAGTAAGGGAAGATAGAAGATCAAGAGACAAGGCTGAAAGAGAGGAGAGAGAAAGGAAATATGCTAAAAAAATAGAAATGTTTGAGCAAAGATCAGAGGAACTAAAGGCAAAAGGAATGAGCAGAGTGACTGAAGATGGAAACTGTCTAAACATAAGAATTGGCATATTTCCAAGGTTCAGAATAAATTATTTGAATGGTTATGCATTGAATGATTGACTCAAACTTGTGGAAGCTCTAAGAGGGACTCAAATCATAGAGGAATTGCAAGTGCTTGTATATCTAAAGGACCTCATTAGAAAAGAAACAGGTTATGAGAAATTTGTTTGATGAATATACTTGTTATACTCATGTAATTTATTGGTGTATACAAGATGTATTAAATATGTCAATATGTATGTATGTATGTATCTATAACTTGGGGTTAATTTTATTACCGGGCATGAATTTGTGATAAACAATCTTCTCACAAATTGGGGGAGATTGTTGTGCAAGACATGTTTGTATCATAACAAGACTAAGTCAAACTGACAACCCTAAGAATTAGTTATTTGATAATCTAAATTTGTATTTTGTATTGTATTACTTGAGTCTGTAAAAATGTGAAAGATTAGAGTGGAGTATTTTTCTGTAAATAGTCTCAAGCCTAAGAATAAACTCTGGAAGAAGATCATGCCTCAGAGAAATTGTGAAGAAGCTTGGAGTTGAATAAATCTTTTTAGGAAAAATATTCTAATTCAAGATATCTACAAGTCACAGATCAAGTCATATAGTGAAGTCATACGAGAACTCCAGAATGACTTATCGAGAAGTCCAAGATAGCTTATAGAGAAGTCTCAGATATATCGACAAGCCAAATGAAGACATGAAGATTGGAGATATCGAAAAGTCAAAGTATCACTAGAGATCTCATAGATATCTACAAGTTAAAATTTATATAGAGATCTCTGAGATATCGACAAGTCAATTCTACATGCAGAAATTTGGAGACCTCGACAAACCAAGTTCACTTATGAAGATTCAAGAGACTTCGCCAAGTCAAAGACACTTATAGAGAACTAAGAGGTCTCGATAAGCCATTATACTTATCGAGATGTCAGTTCTCTATACAACAAACTGAAGATCTCGAATGAAGCTCAAGTACAGAATGCAGAATAGTTAAATATCCAAGATTATCAATCAACAAATGATCTAATCAGTTAGATTGACAAGTTTACAAAAGCAGCTTGAAAAGTGCAAGATCAAAGGCCAAGATTAACTGACAAAGGAGTGTCACAATTCAACAGGATATGCAAAGATTTTCTAGTCCATAAATGGAAAGCTTTAGAGATAACTTAAAGTAGGGTTTAGTACATTTCTTTGCATGCCGTGTAAACCAGTGTTTTACTAATCTATAAAATAAACACCAGTCCTTTACTTTTAATTGTATCCAACAGATCTAGTTTTTCTTGTAACTCTCTCAAGGAAGAAGCTGAGTTCTTAACATACAAAGAACCTAGAATTTGTAGCAAACACTAGCTTGATTTTTATATAAAAGTAAGTGAGTTTTGAAATATTGTGTGCACTGTCTTTATTTTAGTTAGCATAATATTGTTACATTTCATATCTTCTTTGTTCACCAAGTTAAAGAAAATCAAAAAGCCATTAAAATTATATAACCAAAGTTGCAAAAACTTACAACTGTATTATTGAACAAAGTCGTAAAAACTTACAATCATAGTATTGAACAAATTAAAAATTACACAAACGTAAATTTAAGTTATTCTTTAATAGAAAAATGTTAGATTTTGAAATATCGTCATCTAGGTTTATATTATATCATTATCAATGTCATAAAATGTCAACTAAACTTGATCCGATGTATTTAACTTTTTAACCTTTTGAGCAAAGTCATAGTTATATGGGATGCAAGATAATTGTCAACGTCATAATTTATCAATTAAAATTGGTTTAAAGCGCCTAATTTTTATCTTAGTGAACAAAATTTCAAATACAATCTATGATTCTTAATTTCATAACATATTTTTTTTGTTACTCTCCAATTGGTCAATGAATTTGAAAACATAATTAGTTAAATCTTTTATAATTAGTCAAGATGATGTCATATGTGCGCGTGTATGTACGTAAAATATTTTTTTTTAATTATTTAGTCGATATAATGTTCATGTGTCTTGTAACAGTGATTTTAATCTAAAGAGTCCTTAACAAATATATCGTTAAATATTGAATAAACACGTTTTATAAAGTTTTGCTTCAATATAAGTATATAGATGATCGTTAGATATTAATTGGGAAAATGGATTTTTCGTCACCCAACTTATCGTGTTTTTAGGAATTTACCATTCAACTATTATTGTTTTTCTTTTATTCACTAATGTTATGTTCGTATTTGTTTTTAGTCACTAACGTTAGGTTCAGATTTGATTATTAGCATTATGTCAATTTTTGGTAGCATTATTAAAATATAGTGATGGTCTGTAATATATTAATGATATAATATATGTCTATATCTTTATATATAGTACTCCGTATGTCCCTAAGACGTTTAACTTGGTGATGAGAGTTTGACAAGCATTTTAAGACTCCTAAAAGATGTTGTTTCATGAATTATTTTTATTTTTTTTTCTTCTAAATAATAATTTAATGTTTAAATTTTTATATACAAAAAAAATCTTAAAAATAAGTTATAAAACTATGTTTATAAGATAAATATCTTGTGAAAGTTGTTTGATTTAATACCAAATTCACATTATTACAACATTATTATATTTTTGTGTTTATATATATACTTGTTTCACAATTCTATTAGAATGAATGGGTTTATAGTTTTGATTTTGGGTCGGTAAGATTTGCATGAAGGAGTTGTGATTGGTGATTTCATTGGGTTTTTGAAAGTGTCATTTGGTAAAATATTGATATGTAAATTTTTAATTTTTTTTATAAATACTTTATGATCAGTTTGCTAATTTGATTATATTGAATTTTTTATTTTTTATTTCTCAATAATTTTAGTACGGATTGCGATGTCTCTTCTTAATAATTTTGGTTTTGAGCTTAGTACCCCACCTAAAAAGTAACAAAAGTAACAGACATATATGAACTGATTTATGCGTCTGTTTACAATGTATATACATCTGTTCTGACCAGATGTTTAAAACAATATGTGTTCTTCCTTTAACATACGTATATAATTAAGATATTATACGACTCCTCCATATTCATCTAGCAAACTCAGACACATATAAGCTTTCTTATAAGACACATATGACACCTTTGTACTAGTTATCACTATATTTTAATAATGCTATAGAAAATTGACAAAATACTAATAATCAAATCCGAACCTAACGTTAGTGACTAAAAAAAATCTGAACCTAACATTAGTTAGTAAAATAAAAAAAATTATAGTTGAGTGGTAAGTTTTTAAACACACACAATAAGTTGGGTGACAAAAAAATTAATTTTCCCACATTAATTACCATCTCTTATATATGTAATTAATACATATTGTATCAATGTAGAATAAACTAAAATTATATTTTTTTATTTAGTTTTTTATTATATGTGCATAATTGACTATAAGACTTTAATAATCATTTCTTATGTGTATTTTCGTTAATATAAATATAATGATTACTTAAAAAAGTATTATATTTTTTTGCTAAATTAAAAAAAAGTATTACATTACTAATAAAAATACATGTTATGTGTTAATTCATTTATATTTTTTCGAAAAATTGCTAATTTTACATGTTAAATTTTGATTAATATTATTATTTTAATAGTAAACTTACATTATTTAGAAATATATAGGTAAGTCCAATTCTCTCTAAAAGCTATTTATATCAACATAATAATTCACGAGGGCAAATTTGTCATTACATATTTATAAAATTTCTATTCATAAATAAAATATCTAAAATAATGATGATACGATAATGGTGATGAATTCCAGTATATTACATAATTTGTTTTGATTTATATCAGTTTATATTAGAGATATCTGTTTATATTAGAGATATCTGAAAATTTAAGTTAGTGATAACTAATATGAGGTTAACAACCTTTTTTGTCATATTTATAGGAAGTTAACGACCTGGCTATATAATTTCCGACTTGCTGGTAAAAATTTAAGTTAGTGAAAACTAGTATAAATATATATATGCAAATGAGTAAACTCGAGTTCGATTTCCACTAACAAATTTTGTTTTAATAAATATTAAACATAGGTACAAAGTAGTCTATACAAATTATTAATAAAACGCTTCACTAATTTTATGCCCATGTTGGTGTGTTATATAGTAATAAATTCAATTTTATAAACTTAACCAACGAATGATCTAATAATTATGTTTGAAGTGAAAAAGAAAGTGTTTTACTATTTATTACACTCACATATTATGTGTTTTATTAAAAAAATATGTGATAACAATTTGGTATATTGGTATGAATATCTATATTTGAATGTATAGGCTCGAGCGATGCCATCCAATAATTTATTTTAATAAATATAAAATAAAGGGGCACATTAGATATTTCAATTTATGAATAAAATGTCTCACTAAGTTCATTCCCATGTTGGTGTATTATATAGATTAAGGGCTTATTATAAATTTTAATTTCAAAATATCAATTTTCATAATTTATATTTCAAAAAAATTGATTTCACGTTTCAACAAAATACATATCTAGAGATTATTGTATTTAACTTAATTTCTCGAATAGAATATAAAGAATAAATACACAAATCTATTTGATAGTTACAAATTATTGTATTGATTGTGTGATTATTATATTTGTAAGTTACAAACATAATTATAATGACAATAATTAATTGTATAATTATTGGGCTGTTATGGTGGAGGTATATTAGAATGCCCATATATTGCAAAATAAGAAAAGAAGTGAACATAAGTTTACTTGCTCCACAATCTGGAACCCCTCTATTTTTTATTTGTAATCATAATGACAATAATTAATTGCATAATTAATGGGCTGTTAGGGTGGAGATGTATTAGAATGCCCATATATATTATTGCAAAATAAGAGAAAAAGTGAACATAAGTTTACTTGCTCTACAATCCGGAACCCCCTCTATTTTTTTCGGGTCCCGTAAGTGCATATGACCCATTTGTAGCCGAAATGAAAACTTGCCAATTTATTACTGAACGCATATGGGATGGGCCTTGGAAAAATGCAAGCTTTCTTATCCATTCAAATCATTCTTCAATTATTAATGTTTTATTAAGATTAAATCGGGACCGAGTGATTATGATGATAAAATTTGTCCATTATTTAAAGAGAAGACCGTGTAGTTTAATATTACTTTCAAGTGGATTGCAAGGCATTTTAATATCGGGGGTGATGATCTTGATTTTGAAGAAAAGTCCAAGGCTTGGAGCTAGTACCGGTGGCTCAAACTTTGATGTGGCAGTGGCGAATGAGGATAGCCAGGTTGACACAAGGATGCTTTAATGTTCAGTAGAATGCATGATTTATTTCCTAAAAAAATAAATATTTTAGTATCAAGTGGTAATAGTGTTTAAGTCATTTTCTATTCTTCGAGGTTTGGTTTTTTGTAATTTGTATTGTTTAAGTCAATCTCTGTCAGGGTGCATTGTTACTCAGTACTTACTGGAACTTTAAGTTAACCTCATCAGCTTCATAATATTTATCATGAAGTTGCAAGTCATTTATCAGTTTGTTAAATCTCTCAAAAACTTCAATTATTCATTCCTTAGGCTTGGTCATAAGACCCTCATACTGAGACACCGGTATCCTCCTTTGATTAGACCTTACTTCCTCTGTACCATCACAAAAAATCTCACTCTTCTCCCAGATTTGCTTGGATATGTCACAGTTGACAATATTGTTGTACATGACATTGTCAAGTGACTCTATCAGAATTATTTGAAGGCCACTATCTAGAGAGATTTTTTCCTATTCAGTTTTAGTGTATTTTTAGGGGTCTTTAGGGGCATAATGAGCTGGGATGATCATGTCTCCATCTATAGATTCCTCGACCCTTTCCATAGGAGTAAATGGGCCATTCTTGAGAATCTGGACATACAGTGGGTTGGCCATCCTTATGTACAACATCATCTTCTTTTTCCATAACGTGTAGTTGGTTTTATCAAAGGTTGGTATCTTGATGCTACTTAACTTTTGTGCACTCATACTTCTAAGATCTTTACTTATTTTCTTTCAGATTTTGCTCTGATACCACTTGTTAGCTATTGAGTACAACACAGAGGGGGGTGAATGTGTTTTCTTGATTTTTAGCCTTTTTGAGGTTTGGATAATGGTGTGTGAACAAAGCAGTGTAATTTGTAAAGATACTATATTAGCAGAATTAAAACAACAAGCACAACAAATACAATATTTCAAAATCCCACTTAATTTGTATTAATTCAGTTTATCTTGCTACAAATTATGGGTTCTTAAAAATATAAGAACTCAGTATCTTTCTTGAGAGAATACAACAAAAACTAGAAATGTGTTAGGTCCCAATTTGTTTGTAGAAGGGGGGGGGGGGTTGAATACAAACAGTACCAAATAATCGAATAAATGCGGAATAAAAAATGTGAAACAAAATTCAAGTTAAATAAAAATATTATTAAACTTGAAAGGTGTTACAACAACTGTATCGATTACAAGGTATTAATCTCAAATCAATTATCACAAATCTAGAATAAATTCGACATGAACTTTTTCTATTTTTGCAATAATTAGAATCAAATGCTAAACGTGATTTGAGATTAAGTTCTAGGGATTTTGATCCGCTAGATTGTTACACAAGAACAAGATAAAGATTTCTAGTTGATTGGATTTAACTTTGCAATCTAGAAATTGATCTTTGAATTTCAGCAGAGAACAATGAAATATTTCTTAGGCGGCTGCTGTGTTTTTGTATTTTTCAGTGAGTGAATGTCTTCTGCTTCTTTTTCTTTTTGTATGCAATCCAACAAAATTACTTGAACTGCAATGACAATCGGTAGGATAATCTCTTTGGCTCAGGAAGACTTTCAGTAGGACTTTCAATTGTACTAGCAAGACAATCTGATTGAACTACAATGACTATCGGTATGACAATCAGTTGAACTAGCAAGACAATCTCCTTCCTAGTGTAACTTTCGGTATGACAATTGAAATGACTTGGCATGACAATCGGTATGACAATCCAGATTGTCATGCTAGTTCATTTTCAATTGTCTTGCTGATTTAAGATTGAATTTAATCCAATTAAACTCCTGAAAATACCTAAAATTAATTCTGAATTAATTAATCAATTAATTTAATTAATCAATAAATTAATCTTTGCAGATATAATTTATTTACTTAATTAAATTATATGACTTAATTAATTAATAGATAATTAATACTAACCCTGAGCAGCATCCATTCTTCTGAATATCTTCTGAAAATCACTGAGAATTATGAATCAATTCCGCCACTTCAACGTTGACACTCGATGTACTGTCTGGTTCATGAGTGACTAACTTCCGTGACGTTTCTTCATGTCTTGACTTTGACACTTTGATTTTCTTCAGATTAAATCCTTGTAATTAATGATACTCTGACGAGATCTCTGTCACTTGATTAAATCCACGATCTTGATTTATATCACTGATGCATGATCAAATTCTTGAACTTCTTCCAGTGAATCTTCAAGTCTGCAGATGAACAATGTTTCTTTATCCTTTGACAGATGTTACTTTGCGAGATCTCTCTGACGGTAGATCCACTATTTACTTATTACATTCTTATTTGAGTTGAGTTGAATCCTCGAATATACAAATAGGCTATGACATATGACTTACAAAATGTTTGTTACTACAAAAAACAAAGGACCAGTGTTTATTTTATAGATTAGTAAACACAGGTTTACACAGCATGCAATAAGATGTACTAAACCCTTTTCTAAGCTATCTCTGAATCTTTCTATTTTTGGCTTAATAAATCTTTGCAAATCTTGTAGGTCTGTGACCATCCTTTATCAGTTAATCTTGGCCCTTGATATTGCACTCTTTAAACTGCTTTTGTAGACTTTTCAATCTAAGTGAATAGATCGTTTGTTGATTGATAATCTTGAATCTTTAACTTGTCTGTATTACTGTGCTTGAGCTTCATGTCGAGATCTCCAGTTTGTTTTATAGAGAGGTGACATCTCGATAAGTATAATGACTTATCGAGATCTCTGAGTTCTCTATAAGTGTAATTGACTTGTCGAGGTCTCTGAGTTCTCTATAAGTGTACTTGACTTGTCGAGGTCTCTAGATCTCTACATGTAGAATTTTTCTTGTCGATATCTCTGAGATCTTTATATGCATTTTGACTTGTCGATATCTCTGAGATCTCTAATGAGAAATTGACTTGTCTATATCTTCAATCTTCTCATCTTCATTTGCCTTGTCGATATCTCTGAGTTCTCTACATGTAGAAATGACTTTTCGATATCTCCAATCTTCACATCTTCATTTGACTTGTCGATATCTCTGAGTTCTTTATAAGCCATTTTGGACTTCTCGATAAGTCATTCTGGAGTTCTCGAATAACTTCTCTATATAACTTGATCGGTGACTTGTAGATATCTTGACTTAGAACATTTTTCATAAAACAAATTTATTCAACTCCAAGCTTCTACATCTTTTCTCTGAGGCATGATCTTTGCTTGATCTTCTTCCAAAGTCTATTCTTAGGCTTGAAACTGTTTACAGAAAAATACACTAGTCTAATCTTCTAACCTTTTTACAGACTCAAGAAATACAATACATAATACAGATTTAGACTATCATACAACTAAATCTCATGGTCGTCAATGTGACTTAGTCTTATTATTATATATAGGCATGTCTTGCACAATATTTATTTTTCGACAAAAAAAAATAAAACAAATTATTAAATAATAAAATTACATAAATGGATGTAAAATATGTATTACATAAATGTTAAATATAGACACATCAAATGCCCCCACACCTAGTTTTGCTTGTTCTCGAAAAAATAAAAAAGATTAAAAATTCTATACTTACTATCTTAGAAATCGCGAATACTTTTAGATGTACTAACCCGTAAAACTCGTAAACAATCTCAAGAAGAGAAGGGTTGTCTCCTAAGAATTTACAGAAAATATATTCATAAAATTTGTGAAATATTGTAACAAATGTCCAAACTCTATCAACAATAACATTTGTGAGCGTCAAGATAATTGTTTTTCTTTTTAAAAAATACACACCTTTAGGACTTTTTTTAATAATAACCAATATGTAGGTATCAACAATCCACTTATATCGACTCTAAACATTTACTAGCGAATTTCAAGGTGTGTCGTGAAAGTATTCTTGTGAAGAATCAATCGGGTAAGTACGTTTCCTCTATCGCAATATTAAAAAATATTGAACTAACTAATCTCTATTAAAACAAGTATCTAGTCAAAATTCACGGTTTTTTTAATTGACTATACAATATCCGTTTTCATAGGCTTTCGATGTTACCTCGTAGTGGTATTTGAGCCAATGATTCTTAAACTAGTTGGTCTTAGGGCACTAGATTTTGAAATATGTGTACGTACTTAATTATTGGAATAACAAAAACCACAAAACAAGACTACTCAATTGCACTAATTGTGCCCATTATCTCAATTCTTTTATTTAGTAAAAGTATCGGGTATTGAAGTAGTTTTTTCATGTAACTTTTTTCTTTATTGTAATTTTTTTTCCACAAAAATATGATTCAATATTATTTTAATTGTGGGTTTTCTTTCATATTTCAAAAACTTCATCAAACAATCTTTTCTACGAAAAGCTTATGCAAATGTGATGTTTTGGACTCTTAAGTAAAAACTTGTTCGACACAACTTTCATGAAAAAACGTTACTAAACTACGTTCAAATCATATGAAGGAGCTTTTTTATGATAAAAAATACATTCAGTGCATATTACATATATATAATTTTTTTTACAAATTCCTAACACCAACTATTATTAAAGTATAAGATTGGAATAGATAACTAAGCTAAAAATATCTCTAGTTATTTTTTGATTCTTAGTATCTTGGTTCTATTATTGATAGTAACCGGGATACTTGATTATTATGTTACGCATGGTATTAAGGCCGGATGGATTAAATGAAAAGTTGCTACAAAAGTATTATGTGATAAAAGTGTTCCTTTCAAATTAAAGGGTAAATTTTATAAGGCTGCAGTTAAACCAACATTTTATATGGTTCAGAGTGTTGACCACTGAGGAAGGCTTAAGAACGTCGTTAGAAACGGCGAAAATGCGTATGTTGCATGGATCCGTGGTTGTACAATGATGGATCAGATATCAAATTATGCATTTCGATGCGCATTAGGTGTTTAGTCTATTATAAATAAAATTTGGGAAGGTAGATTATATTGGTATGGACATGTTCGGAGACGACGTGCATCAGGCCTGGTTAGAGGGTTTAAGGTATATTGGTAGGGGAAAAGCAAATTCGAGATCGACCGCGTAAAACGTGGGCTGATCAATTGAATTTATATATGGAGACCTTAAATCTCACATATAAAATGATATTAGATAAGGTTATTTGGAGACGACGAATTAGAGTAGATGAGCAAAATTAAAGTAGATAGGTTATGTTTACTGGTTTTCCGTCTAGTAAGTCCTTACAATTTTGATAAAATCACGGACACTATTAGTTTGGGAACATAAAACATCTAAAATTCAGAGAGGCTTCCGTGCATGTATTTTCCATGTGAATACAACCATGAGATCACGTTTGTTTCATGCATTTATCTTATTTTTTTTGTTGTATCGGTATTTATCATTTTTTTTATTTTTATATTTACCATATCATTTTTGTTATCGTACATCAAGCCGGAGATATTTTCGGAAACAGTCTCCCTTATTTTTCGAAATAAGGGCATGTTCCACATAAATCTTACCTCCCCACAAACCGTATATGTTTAGTTGATTTGATTGAGTTGGTTTAGTAATTTTTATTTTTGAATTTTTATTTATAAATTATTTTCAATTTTCAATTTTATTTTTTATATTTATATTTATATTTATATTTATACATAATATCTTAAACTCAAAAATCTAGTAAGCTTGCATCCATGATACATACAAGGCAAGCAGGCGTTAGATAAGGCATATGCGCACGTTATAAACACACCCCATCTGCGCAAATTAGGGTTCCTCCCCCTCCTCCACATCAATTCAATTCAATTTGTTCCCTCTTTTTTCACCCCCCATCAAATTTCAACCATCTTTAAAGCCACTATTTTAATTTACAGACTCAACTTTTTATATTTTGTAAGTATTCACTGACCCACTTTTTATCTTTCTATTTATTTGATCATGGTATGTTCAATCTAGCTTATAAACATTTTGTATGTATATAATATCTCAGTTAAGGTTTGAGTTATTGTTGGTTAAGGTTTTGGTAATGTCTGAAAATGACAAAAGTAGTTATCTTGATGTTTAGTTTGGTTTGTTTAAGGAAATGTATTTGAAATTTTATGCAAATTTGGAAGATTCTTGATCATGGTTTGTTGTGCTAAATCTTTTTTCTTTAATTGGTTTTGTAGCTAAGATTGTGGTTGATTTCGGGTGGTTGCGGTTTTTTAGATTGTCTGCTGAAGCTAGCATTTTTATGTGGTCATTGTGTTTGTTATGGCAATGAGTAAGCTCTAGTGAGGTTTTTTTTATCTAACATCAGGATGCAGAGCTTTAGTTTGAGTCGATTATTCATAGTTACAGATGAAATGTCTTTTGAAAATAGTTTTAGTTGATATATATATCTTTACTATTAGCTCGGAGGTACTGTATTGCCTTCTGCAATAGAAAAAATTTAGGGGAGGTATAGGCATAGCACCCTCATTGCATAATATTTGGTTGTATTTATAATTTATGTATATTCAGGTCAGTTATGTTTGATGCTTAAATTAGTATTGTGATGAAATTGTACAAAATTTGAAGCGAATTTGGAAAAATCATAATCTTGTGCTAAATATCTTTCATTGACTGGTTTGGTAAGTGAGATTTTTGAGTGATCTTTTTTACTTGGTTACGTTTGGAAGTGATAAATGTTTCAAGGTAGCAGTTTTTGTGTGATAATCTACCCTTTAATGAAGAGCTTCGCTTTGTTGTTTAAGAGAACTTCATTAATATAGTTAAAGTGTCTTCCTTGAAAAATAAATTTGAATAAATAATATCTTGACCATAAGCTTCAGTCAGCTCAGGTAGACTAATTTTAAAAAACCTGGGGCTATGTTTTTCCTGAGGTTGTAAGTTTGAGATCTAACTATAACCGGTTAATTGTTTTAAATTTTTTGTTTCTTTTAATAACAACTTACTTAGAAATTAAAATTATAATCGAGTACAATGAAATAACACGTTAAATAGGTGAAAGATACCTCCTTTAACAAAGTACTAGACGTTATCTGCTAGTTAAAAACACACACACGCACACACTTTTTTTTCTTTGGCAAGGTTGAAACCTCGACCTTACATTGAAGGAGTGAAGACGATACTAATGGGTATGAACTCTTTTTCTACTTATAGAGGGCCTATTTATTATTTTGAACTTAATAATTTACTATATAATTAAAATACACAATTATGACTATTCAAATAAATAACTTTAGTATGTAAAGTAAAGGATAATTTACTATGTAAATAAAATATGTACTTGTATATGACAAGTGTAATGATTTCAAAAGAGGAAACAAGATTGTAAACCAAAATAAAATTAATAGAGGTATTATAGGTGAATGGAAGGTGATAAGTCTCATTTATAAGAAGGCTTATATTCATTGTACTCTGCGACCAGGGTTTGGTTGTCATACTGTATCTGCTTTTAATAATTTTTTTACAACTTTTACGTATTTCCACTTCTTTCTATTGCTCAAAGTTATAATTAAATTATGTATGAATTATGATAACCAACAGATGTATGAATCAAGCTATTAAGCTTTTGAATTGTAAATTCATATAACATGTGTTAGAATTGTTTGAAAAGGGAAAACTGGAGTGTAGTAATTATGATACTGAATCAGTATAGATAACATTCAGTGTGCTTATTTAGCGATGTTGCCGACAATCAATCAGTGGCCATTATGATTGATTTAATTTTATGGTTATTTAGATTATATATAAATGTCAAAGTTTTAATTGAGATATAAAGATTATTTAATAGAACAGGGTAAACTATTTACACATTTATTGAAATTTATAATAATGAAATATTAAGTGACATTAATATGACCAGGAACGAGCAATTTATCGATAGGAGCTAGAAGGAAAAAGATGTTAGTTTTGATAATTTGTTAATTATATAAGTACTTATATTTATATATTAAATATAAAATTATAAATTATAATTATTTATAATGTTTGGGTGATCAGCGGAGCCAAAAGTTTAGTGGGTCATTGCAAATTTCATTAGGAGTTAAGATATATTTACTACTTTCAAATATTAAGCATTACCTCAAAATCTAAGAAAGTTGAATCACTTAGCTGAAATCTTAAGATACTTGCTCAGATCATGTTTTTTGTATGGAAGTTCGGTTCTTTGTGTTTCATTTAATTTTTCTGACTTCTTACATGGTATTTTTGTTGGTGTTGTGGCGTATATTCCTGTTACACAGTATAACCACCTATGGGGAACTACCATAGAGTTCCCAATGAAGTGAATTATCGTGATGGTGTCAGTAGTCCACAGCATCTCCTTCATTTAAATAATGGGTGTGTTTTAGTTAGTTATTTGAAAGGTATGTGGGTGAACGTAGTGTATTTGTTATTAGATGAAGTTGTATATGCCTTACATCCCCTCCATTTAGTTATACAATTAGATTCTGCAGGTCCAATGTATATGCCTGTACAGCATCAATTGATGCCTTTTGGTGCTTTATTGACTATGTCGCATGAGCTGGTATTAATTTGTGATATATACAAGTCTTGTTAGGTGTGCTTTCATTTACTTACGTTTCAAAGTTCAGTTGTATCATTATTTTATATGTACTGGTTTATTTGATTGTTTCAGATCATTTAGATATTCTTGTGTGCTACTGGCTCTTTTTAAGACAGTGTATGGTTGGTTTCTCGCGTTTAGCCAAGATAATTGACAGTTAATAGAAAGTAATCTTTTTTGTTGAGATTAGCTATTGCTTATGATCACTTAAGTTTCTTTTGTCTTTTTAGTTCACCTTTCGTATCATTTTGAAATTGGGGGGGGGGGGTGTTGTGTTCCGAGAACAAAGCAAAACTGACATGCCTGTAATCAGCCATTATGTGATTATAATGAAATGGTAATATTTACTTAGAAGTGTGAAACATCACGATTGGACTTTAACGGTGGGCTGATAGAGTACTAGAAACAAAAAATTGTACAGGTGCTTTTATGCAAACAGTTTAACTATTCTGTCATATTGAAATGGAGTAGACATTGAGAGTTTTAATTTAGTCTGTCTTAAATCTTTTAACTATTTGAGCGGCCGGTATGCCAACATATGCTAGTATTCATATTTAATTGTCACAACTCCTTATGTTGAATGTGGTGCTTCTGTATTCCCCCATGAGAATTGACTAAAAAAATTTCTGGTTATTTTTTTTGATGTGGCAGGTTACTAGATGATTTCTGTTTGATCTGCAATAAGATTTGAGGGGGCTATGATGTCTGAAGAGACTGAAAATCTTATGGTTGTTTACGATGATCACTCTGAGCAAAGGTCCCTGTCTTTGGATGATACAAGCAGCACTGAGGAATCGCCAGATGATTCAAGATTCTCCTTGGAATCAAATGATATAATTCCCTATATTGGACAAAGATTTACCACTCATGACGCTGCCTATGACTTCTACAGTGAATTTGCCAAAAGAAATGGATTTTCTATTCGCCGGCATCGCACAGAAGGTAAAGATGGGGTGGGCAAAGGGCTTACGAGACGATACTTCGTTTGCCACCGTGCAGGCAATACTCCTGTCAAAGCCTTGACTGAAAATAAACCTCAAAGAAATCGCAAGTCCTCACGCTGTAATTGTCAAGCATATATGCGGATAAGCAAGACAACAGAAATGGGAGCAGCAGAATGGCGAGTTACTGGATTTGGAAACAATCATAATCATGAACTTCTGGAGGCGAACCAAGTTCGTTTTCTTCCTGCATATCGAACCATTTCAGATACAGACAAGAGCAGGATTCTCATGTTTGCCAAAACTGGAATTTCAGTACAACAAATGATGAGGCTCATGGAGCTTGAGAAGTGTGTGGAACCTGGATATCTGCCCTTCACGGAGAAGGATGTTCGAAATCTACTTCAGTCATTTAGAAAAGTTGATCCAGAAGATGAGAGCATAGATTTACTGAGAATGTGCAGAAATATTAAGGATAAAGACCCTAATTTTCAGTTTCAGTATACGCTTGATTTGAACAACAGGCTGGAGAACATTGCCTGGTCATATGCCTCTTCAATTAGGTCATATGAGGTGTTTGGTGATGCACTTGTATTTGATACAACGCGTCGTTTAACTGCATTTGACATGCCCCTTGGAATATGGGTTGGAATGAATAACTATGGCATGCCTTGCTTCTTTGGTTGTGTTCTTTTAAGGGAGGAAAACTTGAAATCATTCTCCTGGGCTCTGAAGGTAAATCATAGAATTATCATATTCTCTTAGGTTAACCAGTGTTTTTCTCTAGCACATTTGTTAACTCGTTCTGAACTATCAACTCTGCTGACTTCTTCAAACATTAAGAGGGATAGTGGCAAATTGTGAAACAGATTCAGAATTATGGGAACGGTAATAATTAGTCCTTCGGTCGAAAAGTCAGTTCAATTAGTAGCTAGCCTTTAAAAATTGTCAATCCTAGATTTTACAACATCAAGCATTCAATTGCTTCTTGCGATGAGCATGTATTTTGTTCTCATGTCTAGCTTCATACAAATTATAATCAATAACATGTTCCGGATAAAACTAGTTAAAATTGCAAAGTAGTAACATTCTTATCCTTAGATATATTATAAGATTTTGTTTGCCTTGTTATTCACTGGGTTTTTATATATTAATGACCTGTTAAACCTTCAACGTAATAATGTATCGGATGTTTTTAGCATATTTATGTTTCATATATGAGTTGTTTAAATGACGAAAATTAATGTTAAAATTTTTGTATGCAAATAAAGGTGTAAGATGAGATCATTGTGAGCTTATTTATTCTGTTCCATTTCATATGTTAAAAGGCATTCACCGATTTCATGAATGGGAAGGCTCCACAGACAATATTAACAGATCAAAATATGTGTCTGAAAGAAGCAATATCAATTGAGATGCCTACCACCAAGCATGCACTTTGCATTTGGTTGATTGTGGCAAAGTTCCCATCTTGGTTTAATGCAGTCCTGGGAGAACGCTACAATGAGTGGAAGGTGGAGTTTTATCGATTATTTAATATGGAGTCAATTGAGGAATTTGAACTTGGGTGGAGGGACATGGTCACTTCCTTTGGACTTCATACAAACAGGCATATAGCAAGTTTGTTTGCGTTACGATCTCTTTGGGCATTGCCGTATTTAAGAAGCTATTTCTTCGCTGGAATGACCACAGCCGGACATGCAAAGTCTATTAATGCTTTCATCCAGAGGTTTCTCAGTGCACAAACAAGACTTTCACATTTTGTGGAGCAAGTATGTTCATTCTATCTTCCAAGTTAACATTTTTTTTAATTTTGTTTTCTCTACTGCGGTAATTGGAGATATCATGTAGTATTCCCTGTGTTTCGGCGATGACAGTTATAAACAAACATATGCATACTTCATAAGGAAAAAGGTCCCGAATTACTTAATATAAGCAAAATAACTTATTTTTATGCATCCCAGTAATCATAGAGGTTCCTGAATGGTAGAAGAATAGTGTGCACAATGTAAAACTTGTGGGGCAGCAAGTTTCACAAATAGAATCTCCAGTGGCTAAGGCTTTAAACGAGCTTGTTCATGTACTTTGTTCACGAGCCTACTCATTGAGTTTGTTCAAGATTTTGTTCACGTGCGTACTTATGGAGTTGGTTCACGAGCGTTCATGAATAATGTAATCTAACATGCTCATTACAATCTTACCTGTTGGAAATCAAATTTTAAAATAAAAAAGTTAAGATGTGACAGATTTGTCAAATGACGGGAGCTACTTTCAAACTTCCTCAATCCGTTTTTTTTTAATGTTTGGAACTCATTGGAGAAGATGAATTTGTATAGTAATATGCAAACGAACGTTTGGTTGACTAGTTTAAATCACCTAAAACAGTTGATGATGCAGCAAATTGTCATTGTATATTTGCATGAGATGAATCTATAGTCTACACATGCTTAGTATACAATTTATAGTCATTACTTGCAACAACTAACATAGTTATGTAAAAGGTTGCCACTGCTGTGGATTTTAAAGATCAAGCAGGAGAACAACAAACAATGCAACAGAATATTCAAAACATATGCCTCAAAACTGGGGCTCCTATGGAGTCGCATGCTGCCATAATATTGACCCCTTTTGCATTTTCAAAGCTTCAAGAACAACTTGTTTTGGCGGCCCATTATGCCTCATTTCAGATGGATGAAGTTTTTCTTGTTAGGCACCACACAAAACTTGAAGGAGGAAGGAGTGTTTACTGGTCACCACAGGAAGGAATAATAAGTTGCAGTTGCCATCAGTTTGAGTTCTCCGGAATACTTTGTCGGCATGCACTTCGAGTTCTTTCTACGGGAAATTGCTTTCAGATCCCAGAGAGGTACCTTCCCCTCCGATGGCGTAGAATCAGCACTCCGTCTGCCAAGCTCCTCCATACTAGTTCAAGCGATCACGCAGAACGGGTGCAGTTATTACAAAATATGGTGTCAACTCTTATCACAGAATCTGCCAAGTCAAAAGATCGTCTTAGTATTGCAACTGACCAAGTTTCTATACTTCTGTCTCGGATTAAAGAGCATCCCATTTCGTCATCAGGCATGAGAGAAAATGCTTCTTTTAAAAAGAATCTTGATTACAGGTGATGCACCATAGAACCATAGCAAGAGTTTGTTGTAGAAAGCGGAGATCAACATTCGTCGAAATATAAGAATTAAGTGATTTACATTTGAGATTAGTATTACTTTCGGAAAAAGAGTTGATAGATGTCTTGCTGTTAGTCCCTGCCTACATTTTTGTAACTACAATTTGATGTACTTGCCAGATAATGATATAATTGGTACTGACATATCTAAAAACATGGAGTCTGTGCAAGTTATATTTCTTGTGTCAAATTGTATGTTCTTCGAAGTTGAAGCACAATCTTTGAGCCTCTCATGAGACCACAGTCAAGTAAACAATGCCTTTGCAGTCTTTTGAATTTGTATTTTTTTTATTATAAAAAATTTCAGTGCAAACTTAAAAATAATTAAGTGTTATTGAGATAGTAAAAATAAGGATTAGAATAGGGAAAAATATCACATATTTTATGACCTGACTAACAATTTACATCCAAAAATAATCTTGAAATGATCTCAAAAATAATTCGAAATGATCCATTATAATAAAATAAATAATGTTAAAGATACAAAATTGATACCAAAATTGAATTCGAAATGCAACGTTGTGGGTTACAAAATAATTATTAATGGTGAACTCCAACACATTGCATACAAAATAATTAATAATAGTGAAACTCAAATATCACATGTTGTATTATAAGTAAATCTATATTTATATATATATTATAATAGCAAGAGACTCCAAAATATTTGAAGCTATTTTTGTTGAATTCTCATTTTTCTGAAGTTTTTATTAAAATATTTTTCTAACATTCAATAACATAATTATGATCATTAATTACACCTATTACCTATTGATTATATATTAAATTTGTTTTAATTTGTTTTTATGAAATTAAGTGGACCTTTTTAATTTAGCATTAAAATGATCATTTCAATATGAAATATTAATTATTAATTAAAATCAAATATTTAGATAAAACGGCGACATAAAATTATTTGCATCGTATAATTTCGAGAAATATCAAAAATAATACTTTCTAAGTTTGTTTGCGTTTTTACTATTTTTTGATTTTTTTTGTAAAATTACAGTTTGCAACTAAAAACAACGAAAAGTATGAAATCTTTTTTGTTGCATATGAGAACTCACGGGTTGCAACATCATATTTTTGCCAATTTTTTTTTTGAAAAATCATATTTTTCAAATTAAAACATAAAAAGCCATTTTTTTAAAAAAACTTGAAAAATGTATCTTTGAAATACCCTGTATAATTTTGATTACCTATTCAATTTAATAGTTAAATGATCTTAACTTTCAGAAACTTTTTTTTATTAATGGTTATTAACAAAATGTTGTAGTTACGAAAATAAATAGATTTTTTCAATTTACATCAATGTGCATACAAGTAATATCAGGTTTTACTTCTAGACATGAATAAATGACATTTAACTAACTTTATTAAATGTAACAAAACTCACCATTTTTTCCGACCAGTTAAATCACTAAAACTGTATACATTTTTCATTTTATTATATTTTAACTAAATAAAATAATATTTTATTTAAATATAATTTTAGACTACTGATACTAAAATGTATATTAAGCGAAAGGGTTGGCCTTTTAAAATGTTATTTAGTTCTGCTTAACATTTATAAATTTTGTTTAGAAACTTTAGGTTCACCAGATATATAAATATGTATTCTTCTAACTAATAGTTATTTATGTGCATTGCTTTTAATCAGTTTCTTTTGAACAACTCTAATAATTGTTAATAATGAAATCTTGCATTTACATCAATTTAATTAATAAAAATGTTACATAATTTTGGACCAAATTTTGATATCTAATTTAATAAATTTGACCACTTTATGCATAAAGAAATGTTTGATTAATGGATTTTAACGTTAATAATTAAAATTCATCTACTTTTGGAGACTCGAACCTTTAAGAAAATACGAGTACGTATAAATTTATTAGTTAGAACTTGATTTTCGTAAGTATTAGATGAGTACAAATAAATTTTTAATGTTAATGCCCGTGGATATATCTGTAATAATATAATTTGATTATAAATTTACTAATTTTATTATTAAAATACACTAAAACCTTATGTAACTTCATTGACTTAGGGGTTGATGTTCAAAAAATTCCTAAACCCAAAATCCAATCCGATCTGAAAAAAATCCGGAAAATGGGCCTCCTTTTTTCTCAAAAAATCTAGCCCGGCTCGAAACCCGAAATGGCCGGATAAAAGTCCGGCTCAAAAAAGGTCCGGATAAAAGCTCGGTTCAGCCCGGATAGAAGCCCGGGTTTTTGAAAATCCAGATTAAAAAACCGACTTGTTTATATATAATTTGAAAATACACAATAATTTTTATGATTTTTAAAATATTATATTTTAATATTAGAAGCAATTAATGTATATATGACTATTTATATATAATATTAAAAAACAATTATTTATTTCAGTGTTTAAACTACTCTATCTGATATATCAAAAAATTATTTTCTCCGGTATTTAAACTACTCATAATTCGAGTTATAAAAAATTAATTTTTTTTAATATATAAATAAAAAGCCAGGATAAAACCCGGTTTGGCCCGATCCTATAGTTCTTAGGAAGCCCCGCCCGACCTGATTTTTGAAAAAGCCCGGCCCTATTCGTTTTCAAAAAACCGCGCTTTTTAAAGCCCGGACCGATAAGTTTTTTGTGCATCTCTACTTAGGGGTATGGCTGTCATGGATCAATGGATCAGATATCCGGTCCGATTTGTTCCAAAATTTAATAGAGCGGATACGGATCATTTAAAAATAAATCTGATCCGAAAAAATCCAACCCAGAAAAATCCGATCTGAAAAACATAAAATATGGATTTGATGTGATTCGATCCATTAATAATTCAATCCGAATTTATATGATATATAATATATTTAAAACTATACTTTATATTAAAAATTATTAAAATTACACCAGATTGTAGTCAGTAAAGACCTTGAGTGTACTGGATCTAGGCATTTAGAAATGCTACTGCATTTTGTAGAATTTTTAACAGGGTTACCTGTCTTGTATTGCATAACCCCATTTATAATCACATCTCAGAGCAATGAAAATTGTGTGAGATAATACTTGAGTTTATGGAAAATAATTAATCATAATATTGAGTTATTAGAATTTAAAATCATACCGAATCTCTTTAATATTTACATAAAAAAGTGAATTTTTTTTATTTTTCAAAAATATATACGGATCGGAACTCCAATCCGAAATTCCGTGATATAGATCATGTTCTAAAAAATACGATCATGATCCGAATCCGAATCCCGTAAAATTAAATGGATGATCATATCTAATCCGATAATCCGATTTATCGATAGACCTACTTAGGGATACTTTTCTTTATTAATTATTACAAATAATTAATATAATACTTTATTTAATCATAAAAATAAATAAAAATAAAATCTAAGTAAATCTTAAAATATCTCTTCAATTTATTTTCCAGCTCAGAGAATTTAGGTATTTCTAATAAAATTGTTCGGTAAATAAATGTTTAAATAGCTTTTTGTATTATTTAAATGAAAAGCTCCCCCTGTTGGCATTTCTAAAAAGAGTTTTTTGGGATTAAAAAACTACTTCAAACACACGGAGGTTTAATTAATTTGCTGGCCAAAATCTTTATCGCCGTGTTCCTAATCGGAGCTCCGGTGACCCGGTTTCTCCACTTCACTATACGACACCGTTCCAGGTTTGATTTTCTTCCATTTCCTGTTTTTCATTTACCCAGATTTATTATTAGGTATGATTTGTAAACTCGTATGTATGTATGTATGTAGTTGTTAAGCTTGAATTAATTTAGTTAGGTGTAAAATATTTGGATTTAATGTGTTACTTTGTTAAACAAATTAATTTTATTCATTCCGTTTATTAGATCGCACCATTTCCTCCGCAACAAAATTAATTTGTTAGTTTATTAACAAATTTTTGATTTCTTTTTCCGAATATTCAACACTCCCTAATTGTGTAATTTCTCCACCGGAGACATCAATCAATCTTGTTTTACTGATAACATTTATCAGTATTTGTGTGTAGATTTCTTACGGTGTTCATGTTTGCTGCTGCTATCATTATTAGTACTCCCTCTCTCCCTCCCATTTATTTACACTTTCCTTTTTGGGATGTCCCTTCCAATTCTTTACATTTCAAAAATTTCCAAAAATAGTAAAGTTTTTATAATTTTTAAATTAACTACATCCACTATTTTCCTCCACTATACCCACTTTATAATATTAATCGGTCCCACTACTTTACTAATTTTTTCAACTTTTCTCCACTACTTTATCATTTTTCTTAAACTCCGCGCCCCACCCAAATGTAAACATTTGGGACGGAGGGAGTATTACTGATAACTCGTTTACGCACTTAAATTTTCTAGTCCCGAGTCCTAATTTTTGTTTGTTCTGCATTTCACTGCTAAATTGTTTATACCCCTTGTATTTGTGTATTTAACTCAGTTACTAGAGGACACATAACTTTAATTTAAATCGGTATGGTCTGTATGAACTATAATCATCACTAGACCTGATGGGTCACCCGTAAGTTTGCGTGCTTTGTATTTGTGCTCTTGAAATATATTAGTTCATTATTATGTTGATATTTTTTGGAGGTTTCACTTTTAGTAATGAAATATCAGTACTAGTTTCAACTTGTATACTAGTTCCACTCTGTTTAGGCCTGACTATCTATATTTTATGTCTTGTGTACTAAGAAAATAAAAAAATGCTTGTTTTTTTATATATGGAACCCATTTTTTTTTATATTTAGTAGTAGTGATAAGAAGCAATCGCATATCCAGTTACTTTGTTTAGGATTTTTAAGGATTTCCGTGTTTGAATCAACAGATCACAAACCTCTTTATAAAAGAAAGAATTAAATCTCAAAGACGGTTGTTGATTTAGTCTCCATTCTAGTCATTGTTAAAAAATGTTCAAATATCAAACACAAAAATTTGGAAAACTTGAGCATTATAGAGCAGCCAGAGTAGTCGACAACTAATGTCTAATAGATATGATGATAAAGAATTTCAAGTTTCTTATTGTGCGTACATCTCAACTGAAGAATATAAGGATCAAGCGATAGTAATGAACACATATAGAGTGTTAGAGACGACATCTGATGAGAAGATCCAGTTTCCCGACAACAGTGTTGTCTACAAACAGGTGACACACAGGCACATACAAAAGACGTAAAAGTTAATAAACAACATAAAGCAAAGTCAGCATGAGAAAGTTTCTGAACTCAAAAGGAAAACAAATCACCATATGTCTACTCATATTTACTTAATATGTTGGAAGAAGATGTCAGAAATGAAAGGCTGGTAGCAAAACAATGGTTGGCAAACAATTATGAAAGCTTAGAAGCAATTGATTTATTTTCTAAATGCGTAGTGCAGAATTGGCCACGGACTCTATCCCACTGCAATTTGATGCTAAATTCGTCATTGCTTTGAACCAGTGAAGTGTCTCATATTATCTTACAGGAAATATAAGATGATTGGCATCAAAGTTTGAAGGTGTTTAGAGCTACAATGATTGATAATATTTGCGATCTTAGCAGTGTGTTATATAGGACTAAACATTAGTAGAACTTGTAATTTGAATATGATTCTATATGTTTGTTTAACAGATTTGCCTTTTAGCAAGTTTTTAAATTAGCTGACATTGTTTAAACGTTTGTTTGTTTTTCATGTTGCAGTGTGTAATAAGGCTTGAATCTGCGAAATGCATCCTCCGTTAACTTTACACAGACACCCGATGTGTGCTGAAGTAAGTTTCTTGTTTCTGTTTTGTGTAATTTAGGTTTTGTGTTATGTAGAAGTTACGGACACAAAATGATTTTTTAAATGCCGTGTTGTTATGCGGAAGTGTATAATTATATAATAAATGTTTGGAACGGGTTTACCTCGTTATGATTTGCGTAAAATTCAATTTTAAGACAAATATGTATGTTGTGGATAATGGTAACAGAAGAAACTTCTATACTTTTATTGGACATAATTGACCTGATTTTAAATGAAGTAATTTAAGTTGTTTTGAAATTTCTATGCTGATCCCAGTCATTTTAGTTACACAAGGATCAACTTTCTCATTTAGAGTACTCTTTACAGAGTTTATACATTCACGATTTGAAATCCTAACTTTATACAAACACGTACAACTAGAGAAGACAATGAAATGGAAGCTACTATGAAAATAGGGAAGTACCCAAGTAGGCCCTTTTCTAGATGTATTAAATCATAAATCCAAAACCTATGTTGGATCTTTAGAATTGGTAGGGCTGTCGTTTTTTTTATTATTCGTGTACATAGTTATATATACATTGTTAACTATCTCAAAGTAAACAAGCCCGGTTCTGTCCTTTATTGATGTGCAATTTTTTCTTTCAAAATTTTGGTTCTCAGTATTCACTACGATTCTGATTCCCATTTAACCCATGCATTAAATTACAGAATGTGGTAACTATAATACTTGGTAAAATGTGATATTTCTGGTTGTTTTGTATAGATCATTGAGCAGTTCCAGAAGTGTCATGTAGACCACCCCCTTGGGAAATTCTTTGGTGATTGCACTAATCTTAAGATAAAGCTTGATCGTTGTTTCCGAGAGGAAGTAAGATCTTCGTAGTGTGATGTTTCATTTGATTTATATTATAGTGTTATCAATATAGGAGCCTCAAATAATTTAATTTGCAGAAAGCCATGAAGCGAAAAGCAAATTTTGAAGAGAGTAAAAAACTCAAGGAGAGGCTACGTGCTCACAGGAAAGAAAGGCTCGATGCTAGCATCGAAGAGAAGAATCTCGCGCAAGCTTAGTTCTGATAGTGAAATACATCCACATATGTGGAGGTTTTAATTCTTCAAAAATGAAAAGCAACATCTTAATATGGGACAAATAATTTGTTACAGCAAGTATATCTATTGTTATAAGCATAAAGTAGTTACCTGATAGAATACCTATTATTTGGTATTCTGGAATACGCCTCTATCTGAGTATGAATATTAAAATTTGTTTTTAGCATTATACGGATATGATATTGACATACTTGGCATGCCAACAGACCTTTTTTAAGTTATATTTTTTATAATGAGTTCTGATTCTGAATGATATGTTTTTTAACAGCGGTTCTCATATTAATAATTAAGTATGTTACATTCAGTCAGAAGGAAATAAACTATCATTTTAACTATTAATTTATGATTCCCTTTTAAAATTAAAAAAACTGTAACAAGGTCAAGGACATGGTACGAGTAACTTTATGTTCTTAGCAATTAAGGAGTGTTGCTATTGTTCTTGTGCTGTTATTGGTCTTAAATTTAAAGAGGTTTGGTTCAGCACATCTATTATCGTCGATTGTAGCTCGAAAGACATATTTAGTATCATCACCCTTCGAAAGGGTCTTGTTGTGCAGTATGGCATTTTGCTCTTCAAGAAAACATAGGAAAGTTTCTGGAAAGTTTAATAAATCATTAATTTTGTGGTAAATTTGTGTGTTTGAGATGATTAATGGGTCATATATTCTATCAAGATATTGAGTTTATGTTTGTTCTCAAGCTACTTCATTGTTTGATAGTTTTGAGGTTGACTAATATAGACATAAAAGCAATTATTTCGTGCCGGGTTGATAATGGAGTAGCTTATATAAACTTAAGAAAATGATTACTTGGGTAGGTGTTAGGCCTCATATAGTGCGTGTTGGGGTGGATGTTGAACTCGTACGTTTGTATCAGAACGCCAAGGGAAGGATGAGAAAGGAGTAGACAAGAACATTCATCGTTGATGATGTATATTTATCTATCTTAATCTCTAACTGAATCTATCAAACTATCTCACTATCAATACTAGCTCACATTCTCATTTCTAACATATTGTCGACTTTTGTTTTAACTAACTTTACCGCCATCTTGTTGTTGACCTTCTTGTTTGACTGACGTGGACTTGTCTTGTATATTTACATCCTTCCCTCAAGATTGAGGGTTAAAATAGATGGCAAACCCCAATCTCGAATATAAGATATTGCAGAGAAGAAGATGACATAGCCTTAGTGAGAAGGTCTGCAGGCTAATGAAAAGTGGATAAGTGAGCAGTTTTGATAATACCTTTGAGAAGCTTAGTACGAACAATATGATAATCAATGTCAATGTGTTTAGTAAGGATGACAAACGGGTCGGTCGAAATGGATTTTGTAAAAATTAAATTCGAACCCGATTATTTTTGCTGAATACGAACCCAAACCCGAAATAAACCCGAATCAGTAAACCCGAACCCGGACGGTTTTTTTGGGTTCGGGTTTAACAAATGTCATAAGTTATACTCAACCTAGTCAAATCTCAATTAAAGTACCAGAGCATAAGAATCAACGGAGAGGATGGGTCGAAACCTCAATCTATATTCAATAAAGATGAAAATGTAAAGAAAAAAAAATCAGAACTTATGATGTACATGTAAGAATATGAAGTCATGGTAATAAAAAAAAAAGAATATGAAGTCATGGCTCCTCCATCGGAGAGATTGGAGAGATGGGTGATGATAGACTATGGTCTGATTGAGTGTGTCTTCATAGAAATTAAAAATGAATCCATTCATATTACACATATGCAACTATACATACCATACATACATGCCATATTATATTTACAAAATTATAAGAAATAATAAGCAAAAGCTAATACATGTATACATATAAAATAATTTATATATTAGTACGGGTTTCGGATCGGGTTCAGGTTCGAATCAGTACGAAATGGGTTTTGGGTTTTCAGGCCGGGTTCGAAATAGTAAGGTCAAAAACCAAACCGGACCCGAAAGAAGTTCGGGTTTAAAAATTAAACCCGAATCCGAAATATTCGGGTTTGGTAAGATCCAATCGGATCGATACAGATCGGGTATCCATCGGTTCGGTACAATTTTCCATCCTTAATGTTTAGTACGTTTATGGAAAATTGAACTGAAAGAAATATAAGGGCTAATTTGTTATCACAGAACAAAGTAGTAGGAATGTTAGGCCTTTAATGAACTGTAGAGGGGGGTTGAATATAGTTAAACAATCAAATCGAAATAACAGACACAATTCAAAGAACAGTTTTTATTCTTGATGTATAAAAACTGATTACAATACTCTCTCAAAGGATGAACATATATCTTTGAGAGCTGCTAGGTTATATGAATAATATAATAATGTTCGAACACATTAAGTATAAATCTAATCTGTGCTTATATACTGCACAACTACACAATCAATAAGGAATCCTAATACAATACAATATAGAATCCTAATAAATATTCATCAATTGATTGCTACAATAAGCAAAGTCCCATACCGGCATATATATGCAAATATTTCCACCTTTGATATCTCCTGATTTCCATCTTGACAATTACTGATGTGACTAAATGCTGATGTCAAATACTGATCAACAAATATTGATGATAAATGATGATGACATCACCCCTGTCAAATACTGATATCAAATGCTGATTCAATAAACTCTGATAGTTTAAATACCGATATCATCAATTTTTTCTAACAATCTCCCCCCAACTTGTGCATTATATAAATATGTACAAATTCCTAATTGATGATGTCAAAACTATCTAAATACAGAAATACAAACACATATACAATCTTATAGTCAGTGTTTTCAGACTTTAACTTCAGTCTTGAACTCTAGTAAATCCAGTAGCATCATCAAAGAATTTCTTGAGTAGATTTGCTTCAAGAACATTCACATATTGAATTACAGGTTTAGGTATGGGTTTACCAAATATTTTGTGCAATTCAATGTAGCTATAAAGGTAGAAATATTTATCTCTAATGTGTCCTGTCATTTGACAAAAGTAACAGAAGAGAGTGGTTGAAGTGTCACCGACACTCTTTTTTTTCTTCATAAATTTGGAGTGTCTGTTACCATATTCATTGTACTACTTAACTGGCATAACAGATGACCCAATAAGCACATTAGAAGACACCTTTTCTTTATGATATTATTCATTCCATATGCCTCACTTAAGGATGAATGAGGTATTATCACGAGAAGATGACCTCAAATGACATTGAAGAATCGTTTAATCCCATAAAAAATTGAGAGAAAGGACTTTTCTTTCTGTACAAGTTCAATTTGTTATTGACTTCACAAATACATTTATTGTAACTATAGTAAGGCAACTCAGAAATTTACTCCAGTTCATCATTAAGAGCCCTAAATTTAGTGAAGTAAGTGGAAACAGACATTGATCTTTGACTAAGATAAGCAATTTCACATTTGAGAATTAAAATCTTAGGTATATTCGTTTGAGCAAACCATGTAGCTAAATCATTCCATGTATCACCGGCATTGTTCATAAATATTATACTTTGACAAATCTGAGGAGATACAATGTTTAAGATCCATGAGATGATAATATAGCTACATGATGCAAGTAAACAAGTAAAGCAGATGGAGAAGCATTTTGCAAATAAGTTCCAACAATAAAACTGAGTTTGAGTTTAGAATAAAACAAAGTTATATATATATGTTATGTTTGAGAATTGTAAACATAAAACATATAAATACTATTAATTTATATAGTATTAATGATTCATGAAATTAAAAATCAATCTTTCTACATTTTTTCATATCTTGTTTTTTACCTAAAGGGAAGCTTAAAAGAGTTCATCACTTCAATGAGTTTTCCATTATCACCTAGTTGTTTAAGCTTACGAAGCAAGGTGTAAATTTTTTTGGAAGACGATCATAATTGTTTTGTATAAATTTGCCTATTGCAATGGAGATTGAACCATTTCTGCTTCCGAATGTTGAAACCGCATGATATATCATCTACATTTGAAACAAAAGAACTTGAATAAAGTTTGTAAGTCAGACCTATATATAACTTTTATTCATATCTCATTTATAAAATAAACATGAAAATGTGTTCAGAAGTAAGATTGCGGGGATGAGATGAAATATAAGTATTTGGTTCATCATTCAGCATTAGAATAATGCTTTATAAATTATTTGAACTCCTAACCAATAAGCTCAAGCGCTTTAGCAAATCAAATACAAGTAGTACAATTTTTGGCTCCACCTCCTTTATCAGGTAGATGGTTTTATATCTTTGGCTCTACAACACCCTAACACCTCAACATCGCCTAAATCTATTTACAACAACTATGTAAAAACTTTTTACAACTAAATATATTTGGAGCCTAGATTCCTTACGTGCTTCAAGGGAACCAAAGAGTTTGAATGAAAACAAACATGAACCAGTAAATTCCAAACCTGTTAGAGTAGGAATGTGTTTGTTTTTATCTCACAAGTGTATCAAACTAGTTTATAAGCAATAAAAGCATATAACTTTTACGAATTAGGACATGCCTACTTTCATTTTTATATGGGGCAAAATATTTGGATTTCATCATACCCTTCTAAAAATCCTCTACACAAACGAATAATATTACACAATGCTACAACAACAATAAAAAACATCGACAATTATGACCCCTAGCGGTCAGAAAAAAATGTACTATTTAGGTAAGCGCTTGTGGTTACTCGTGATACAAATTGTTGGTTTATTCATTTATTTCGGCACGTGCAACTCACCACCATATTCTACATGTACAATCCAGACAAAAATTCATTATCCGGTTTCTAACTGTTTAACACTATCCTATATAAATGGTATCACCTACAGTATTATAGAAAATCAACTACAAAAATCCATATTATATTCCCACACTACACTCCCTCAAACTCAAGTTCCGCTTCACTAAACTTAGCTCAACTTAGTTCAATTCCAATAACTACAACATTTCTCGAGACAAACAAAAAACGTAAACCAACACTAAACTCTTTATCACAACATAAATACATAATATTACATAAACTCGACAAAAATGACTCACGTCCTGAGCCATTTGAGTAACAATATCCGCAAAATCCGAAGCAACGCCTTCATCATCCTCCCTATCGGAAAACTCAACCGAATCAATCGCGATTTGCACCTCTGAAATGACAAGTCATCGCGAACCTACACAAACATAAAACATGAAATCACACCATAAATTCAACAAAACAACAAAAAAGCACTCGAAACATCGAAACAATCGCATACCATAGACCAGTAAAGCTCGTAGAGAAATCTAACAATCGGAACCGATATAAATAGGGCACACATATAAACCACCCCAAACTAGGATTTGAAATCCCCACAATTAACAAATTAAAATTAGAATTTGTAAACAAATAATAAAAAAATGCCCCAAAATTAAGGATTATAAACCCCAGATTAACAAATTAAATCAAGTTCGTACCCGTAATAACACCTAAGTGGAGGTTTGAAACATAGCTGAAATGATGAAATAGAGTTTTAAATGAGAAGCTTCAGTGAGATGTGCGGCGGGGAGATGTGCGGCGGCGAGATGAGCGGATGAGCAGTAGCGAGAGAGTGTCTGTGTGGAGAGTAAGATGAACTTGTGTTTGTGTTTTTTCTTTTTTAAGTTTTTTATTTTAATTTGTGTGGGTTATTTTAGGTAGAGCGGGACTTTTCCCCCATTTTTTTTTATTTTTTTTGCATACACTACTAGAAAAAAGACCTTAGACATCGGTTTTTAACCGATGTCTATGTAAAAAATATATGATGTCTTCGCGACTGATGTTAAATGTATTTTCTCATAGACATCGGTTAAAAACCGATGTCTATGTAATATTACACATCGTTTCTGAAAAATTTCTGATGTCTAATTCACATTGATGTTATATAATTGTTTCATGTCAAGTTCAGAAATGTAATATTAGGACGATTAGGCCTGTTTAAAACTATAACACACAATCAATATTTATAAAATAACATCGGTTAAAAATAAAAAACCGATGTCTATATCTTATTAGACATCGATCATTTTCTAAGTACCCGATGTCAATGTTGATAATAGACATCGATCATTTTCTAAGTACCCGATGTCAATGTTGATAATAGACATCGGTTGTTTTCTAAAAAACCGATGTTAGTATGATAAATAGACATCGGGTGTTTAATTTTAAATCGATGTTATTACCCTATTTTTATGTGCTAATATTCCTTTATTAACATCGAATATTTTATTTTTCTGATGTCTTTGTGATTTTAAGACATTGCTTTTATATGTGTACACTGATGTTATTTATGGTTTTTTAACATCGGTTCTAATAACAATGTGATGTCTGTTTCTATTATAATTAAACTGAGCATCTCTGTTTTTGCATGAACCAGAAAACTCCATATGGTAAAATCCAATCAACCAACAATTTTCCATCCAACCAACCAACAATTTTCACCCCATCAACCAACAATTAACCCAGATTCAACCAACAACAGTTTTTATCCAATCAACAACCTAAAACATCTACTAGAAAATTCAGAACATCTATATTAACCAACCAACAACAAATATATAGCGAAAATAGTTCTAACACATTGTCAAACATGCATCTTACAAATTCGATCAGCAAGTACATTATGAAACCAGAATTTACAGTAGCGAGGCAAGGAAATTTACAATCTACATTTTGTCTTGAATAAAGTCGATAACATCACAGCGAACCTGGTCTAGCTCCTCTAGAGTGTAAGACTTGCGAGTCTTGGTCGCCCACTAAAAATTTAGTAAACCGAAAAGGGAAATCATAAAAAAAATGCATCTAAAATGCCACATTCAGTCATAGAAAAATGAATGTATGGACCTTAGAAGTAAAAGAAATTTCCCTGTCCTCAATAATTTCCTTCATGTACCTCATGACCACATAACCACATTCAACCCCACCAGGCTGTTTCGGGGATCCCTGTTAAGATAAAAAAACTGGCTTTACAAACTGATTAAATCAAGATTACTGTCGTACTATAAAAATTATAATATAAATTACTTACTACAAGATTCTTGATTTTAGGAGCTTTGTTACCCCTTCCTGTTTGAGAATTAACTTGTTTTATTGTCCTGCATATTATAATGACACGGTGTCAAGAGTCATATTTCAAATACAAGAAATAAATGAAAACAACCTAAAAAATAAAAGGAATAATGTTACTCTGATAAAGCTTTTTCTAAATCATCAAAATGAGTTGGATGAGGCAAATGATTGAGAATGTAAATGTCGCCATCCCATATTACGACCAGAATCCAGTGACAACTGTATTATTATAAATTTACACAAGTCAGATATTTTAAAAAATAGCCTAAAAACCTAAAAGAAAATTAAATTAATAGATTACAATATGCATTTAAAAATACTTACTGATGATTATGTGGCAGGAAGAATATGTGATTTTGATTACCCTCTTTCAACCGACTACCAACATTTCGTTGAAAATCAGCATTCAAATTAAAGTTGGCGCCAGGATCAAAAAATCCATACAGGACCACATCATCATTCTTGCGAACCCTCTTAATTGTACTATGCAAGTGCCTATACATATGTGGGAGAAATTAAAATTACTAGCAGACCAGTTGTGCGATAATTCAAACAGAACCTATAACCACGAAAATAAATTACTTACGCCATATACGCAGATATCGCAGCTTGTCCAATCATGTCAAACTCTAACAATGCTTTTAAATTCTCATGCAATATATATATTGTCTTCTCAACTCCAAACACATCGGAATCACATGGAATAGGGATCGATTCCCCGCTGGCTTTCATAAATGTCGTAATATGATTGTACAATACCTTGTATTGGCGTGGCACTTTCTTGCTGACCTTGACGTGAGTGAACTCTTGTTGAATTTTATGCACCTCACCCTTGTTCTTTGACTGCGACACATCTCTTTTCTTTTTCTACAAAAAATGAAAGAATATAAGTAGACATTTATTCACCTAATTAACCCCTATTTTTCAACTTTTATACAACTTTAGCAACCAACAAGCACATGTAAATACCACAATTGTCCGTAGGCTGATTAAATTTCGAGGCCATGCCAAGTGTGAACCAACGGCTTCACGAACATGTTCAATTTCACCAGGTATAGGCACGGGAACTAAAGCATCTGGTTGGATATGTCCATCAACCGACACACGAGCATGTCCAGGCTTCAGGGGCACTCCATGAATCGAAACATTCATTTCATCATCTTCGAAAACAGTACCAAAAGCAACCTTATTTTCGATGCTATCCACCGAAAGCTCATAAATTTGTGGACCCTATAATTGTAAGGAGTAAATTATATAATTACTCTACAATTTGAAGAACCGTATAATTACAATAATATTTGTGAAATATACCTTCTTTTCTGATGGAGGGGGTTGATCATAAGCAATACAATCATCATTCACCAATATTTCTTTTGCTTTTGGTTCTCCTTCAACTGGTTGGCAACTTGCTCTCTCCGAAAAATTCGGAGACTGCTGATTAGATCCTGTAAACAATGACTTGAGCTCAGCCATTTCCCGCCTTGTTCTTACCAACTCCTCCTGTAGCACTCTATCACGGGCCAACAACTCCGCCTTGGTAATTGCAGGTTTTCTCTCTTTCGGCAGATTAAAGAACATTTTTGGGGTGACAAAACCTCCAACTCCTCGAACCCTTCCTGAATGCTCAGGAGTTCCGAGTGCCGTAGTCAACACATCATCAGTTCCAGATGGTACGAATTCACCCTTCTCCTTCTTTTCGAGTAATTCATCCTAATGCAGATATGAATACACATCAGATCTTAGGGACATATTATGAATAATGAAGGAATAAACAGATTTCTCATTATAATCTGTTTTTCTCGATTAAATGCAGTTTTTTTCATAATTTTTACTTACAATTCTGGCAAATACTGCTTCTTTATCTTCATCAAGTTCCTCATCATCTAGCTTTGACTTTCGAGCCTTTTTCCAAAATATTGCCCGATCTGGTTTCTCCTCGGGCTTTAGTTTGCCTTTCTTTATCTGTTTAAGATGAGAAAAAATTAAAAGGTGCTTTATTTATTGAAGATGAGAAAAAATTATAGCTAGGTTCTTACTTCATCCTCTTGTAAACCAATGTAACCCTTCCTTGACAAACGATGATGATATTTTCGATTACGCACTCTTTCGCTCTGCAGGGTGCGTAGTTTCTGCATCATACAACGAATAATTATATCCAAGTAAATATTCTAAATCCAAAAAGGGTACACTGGCAAAGAAAATGCATCCATACCAGCCACTTATCACCTGTCCTCTGCGCGATAAATCTCGTCCAAGCTTCTTGACCCACAAACCGATAATTTTTTGGAGGCCTCTTCAGTTTCTTCTTTTTTCAGCATATGGCATCACGTGTTTAGTTGTTAAATCAGTTTTAAACTATCTCCACTTCTCTCCTGCAGACTTAAGCACCATAGCCTCACTTTCCGGAGCAACTTTAAATGTACCCTATGGACAATAAAATACACAAGTTTATAAGGCTTAGATAGTAGTACTAAAAATAAGTTGTGTGTGTCAACTATAATTTAATACCTTAATATCAAGCCATAATTTATCTTTCAATTCCCGATCCACATTTGGCCAGCTGTCAATGTCGATAGGAATCATAGTTCTTGCCAGGTGCCCTATGTAGGACTGTAAGGTACACCTAGTATCTCCGACAGGAACTCCAAACTCATTGTATCTGATTTTAAATCTCTTGCCCTGGGCCTTCCTTACCAATACTTTTTTAAGAGAGGAAACACCTCGTGCAGCTCCCAACCTTCTTTTCGCAGAATTAGAATTAGTTGTTGTTTCTTGTTTAGACTGTTGCTTTTCAGTTTGAGGTTCACTTGGTGCTTGTCCATCCTGATCACAGTGCTCTTCAACCTCCTGATCACAATGTTCTTCGACCTCTTTAACTTTTTTAGATTTGCTTTTGTTGGTTCTCTTTTTCTTTGCCATTTTTGTCCTTCACTCTGAATAATAAAACAAGAAATAATTAGTCACTGAATAAATGAAACTCTACATGAATTAAAATACATTCAAAATTACATATGCATGAATAAAAATGCATTCAAAATTACAACTGGAAAATTTCAAAACAATTACAAAAACAAAATACAAAAAAATTATAAAAGAAAAATTACAAAAGAAAAATGCATTAGTCACTATAATTCATTTACTCAAAAAAATTACAAAGGAAAATTAAATATGCTGATTAAATTATAACAAGCAAAAAGTACAGAGAGCTAAATTAACAGGATCATTTTTTATCCCAAATTCCCTCAACATTAGGCCTAATACTATGCGCAACGTCTTCATTGGTCACATCAGAAGCAGGGATGTTAGAGCAGAAGGGAGGATGTTCCATGATCGTGTCACCCAAATCATCGTCGTTATACAACTCTTGATAGTCTCTAGTTGTGGAAGTTAACACGATCGGCCAAGTAGGATCAACCAGATCTTTAATGTAAAACACCTGGTTGACTTGGTCAACAGAGACATATTTATCCTTCTTATGGCCTTGTCGATTGAAATCCACAAGTGTGAAGCCAAGATCGTCGATCTTTATGCCTTTATCATTCTCTGCCCATTTACACAAGAAGAGTGGAGCTTTGAACTCATGGTAATCCAACTCCCATACTTCCAAGATTATGCCATAAAAGGTCATATCACTCTCAATGGGGTTTAAATCTTTCGCACTGGACACCTGGACTGCCTTAGCAACCACAGAAACTCCACTGTTTTGAACAACTCACGCATCATCTCGGTCTTTCATAAAGTATCGGACTCCATTGACTGAAAAACCTTGATAAGTTAAAACAGAAAATGATGGTTTTCCAGCGAGCCATCGTATCGTCTCTGAAACAGCATCGGGATTTCCCTTCATTTCACTACTTACCTATACATAATATTATATAATAAAAAAATCCATCAGTTGCAAACTACAACTAACAACTATTTAAGTAGACAATACACAAAACCTACTTTTTTTTCAAACCAATCGGCAAATAGCCGATTGTGCTCTCCCATGAGCCAATGAACACTTTTTTTTTTCCCTCGGTAAATTTCATCCAAATACTCCTTGTGCATTCTGAGAATATGCATAAATATTAGAAATAACCCACAAAAATTACATCTTCAAACAAATAGGACAAGTTAATAAAATAAACGTACACGATATAGGAATACACTTCATCATTGTTTTGAAGGACATGCAGATGAGCCTCATCTCGCTCTTTTTCTTCCACGACCTTTATTATCGCGGCAGATAATGGACCAGATTGCTTGCCTTGCTCAACTGGAATGCCGGCAGTTGTACAAGTCTGGCTCATAAATTCTGTGCAGAATTCTACTGATTCTTCTTTAAGGTAGCTTTCTGCCATACAACCTTCAGGATAATATCGGTTTCGTACGTAGCTCTTTAGCACTTTATTGAATCGTTCGAAGGCATACATCCATCTATAAAATACCGGTCCACATAAACGCACTAGTGGACAATAAGATGTAACATTACATCAAAAAATGATGAAGGGAATATTTTTTCTAGATCGCATAAGGTTATTATTACATCTGACTGCAATTTATTGAGTTTCGAGACATCGACAACTTTGCTGCATAAAGCATTAAAAAAGAAGCACAGTCGTATGATTGTGACCCTAACATTTTTTGGGAGAACGGATCGAATGGCAACATGAAGGAGTTGTTGGAGAAGGATATGGCAGTCATGGGACTTAAGCCCGTATATCTTCAAATCAGACATGGATACACAATTTTTTATGTTTGATCCATGTCCAGAAGGAAGTTTCATAGACAAGAATGAGTTCAACACTTTCTTTTTTTCAACCTTCGACAAAGTAAAAGGGGAAGGAGGCAGATAGGTCTTCTTTTCTCCTACTTGAGGAGCTAAATCATGTCTAACACCCATATCAATCATATCACGACGTGCCGCCTCACTATCTTTTGACTTTCACATATTTAATAACGTCCCAAGCAGATTATCACACAAATTTTTCTCGATGTGCATAACATCGAGACAGTGGCGAACATGATGATATTTCCAATATTCTAACTCAAAGAAAACAGATTTTTTCTTCCATGGACATTCCACCTTCTTCGACTTCTTCACCTCTTTTTCAAAACAAAAATCAATTCGTTCCTGACGCGCTAACACTTCTTCTCCGAAAAGGGGTTGACATGCGTTCCCCAACTCTTGTTGTCTGTTAAAGGCCGCCTTCTGCCTCCTATAAGGGTGCTGCCTAGGCAAATAACGGCGATGACCTTGGAAGCACATCTTCCTACTGTGACTTAAATATTTAGCCACAGTATCGTCACCACAAATTGGACAACTCTTATAACCCTTATTCACGCAGCCTGACAAGTTTCCATATGCTGGAAAATCATTTATAGTCCAGAATAAAATTGCTTTTAGAGTGAAATATGATTTACTATAGGCGTCATAAACGTTTGGTTCACCTTCTTCCCAAAGTTTTTTCAGATCATCAATCAACGGTTGTAAATAAACGTCGATGTTATTTCCCGGCTCATGTGGACCAGGAACTAAAACTGACAACATCATGAACTTCCTTTTCATGCATAACCACGGAGGAAGATTGTACGTTACCAACACTACTGGCCAGCATGTATATCGATTGACTAACCCATTAGTATGCGGGTTGATACCATCCGCTGATAAAGCCAACCTAATATTCCTAGATTCACTACCAAAGGCATGCCACCGGTAATCGATATTCCTCCAAGAAGGAGAGTCGGCCGGATGTCACATCTTGTCATCATTTATTCGCTGATTTGCATGCCAAGTCATGAGTTCAGCAGTAGAGGGAGATTTAAATAACCGTTTAAATCTTGGAATTATAGGAAAATACCACATGACCTTGGCTGGAACATTGACCCTAAGTTGGCCATTCTTCCGTACTTTCCAACGTGACAGCTTGCAATGAGGACACTGAGAAGCATCAGAATGTATGCCCCTATACAGTATACAATCATTGGGACACGAATGAATTTTTATATACACTAGACCTAAATCGGATAAAGTTTTCTTCGCTTCATATGCGTTAGGAGGCAACACATTATCTTTGGGAAGGATCGAGCCAACTGAAGAGAGCAGCTCAGTAAAGGCAGTGTCGCTAATACCAAACCTAGCTTTCCAATTGTGCAATTTTAACATTGACTCTAACTTTGTGCACTCGCTACCCTCAAACAACGGTTGTTCCGCATCAACAACAAACCTCTGAAAATCATATGAATCCTTATCGTAATTACCCGAATTAAAAGCCGCTTCACAAACTTCAACAGTTTCTGATGCAACAAAGTGCTCTATAGGTTGGTCTGAAGCAGGACGTGTACTACCTATAGAAGACCAAGTACTCCTAGTAGATTTTTCTTCATGCCAAATCCAATCAACATACCCCAAACTAAAACCATGATCGTAGATATGTCCCCTTATGATTTTGGTTGAGAATTTTTTAAAATTCACACATCGACCACATGGACAAGGAATTCTTTTAGGATCTTTACAATTTTCTTCAGCGAAAATTAAGAATTCTTCGACGCCAATTTCAAATTCTAAAGAATCCCTATCTTTCGATATCCACGACTTATCCATAAATGAAAATGTATGACCAGCAATCTAGCAACCTAACCACCAGATGGTCATTTCAACATCAAAGCGCGAATTAATCAATACAAGTGCACATATTCAAGTGCATATAAACAAAACCAAGAAAGTCAACATTGTTTAACTAGCATAATCAATACAAGTGCACATATTCAAGCGCGAATTAATAACAAACATGCCCTTAAAAAATTGAAAGATTTTACACAAATGACAACTAGTACATTCATGGCATCTCATCTATTAAAAGAGAACGATACACTAAATCTGATACATAAACAACAATCCAAATCAAATAATGTATACATAAATAATGACAGATCGGTTACTGGTGAATCCCTTCCTACATAATGTATACAAAAAAAGGAAAAAAGCAAACGAATAAGAATTTCTAACCTCCTTCTTGAAGTAAAATGTGCAGGCACTGTCAAATTCCAAGACTTGATGAGATAATCTGCAAATGGACAAAATCGAATTTAAAAACATACTATTACTTAAAACTTTAAACGGACAAAAATCGGAAGATATCAACCAGAAAAGAAAAATACATGCAAATATCAAACCTAATTGATATATTTAGGCAAACCTAAATATATATACACAAGAACACAAACCTAATTTATGTTAAAAAAATGCAGATTTATGTAAATATATATACATGCATATTTAAAACAACTCAAGAAAAAATATAAAATTAGAGTACAAACCTTATTTGGCTCAATGAATTTCAAAACCTGTTCAAAAAGGAAAAAACCCATTAAAATTTATGAACAAACCCTAATTGAACAAATGTAACCTAATCGAACATACAAACCTAAATGAACAAACACACCTGTTTAGAAATTCGGGTTTCTCGTAGATGGATTTTAATTAACTGATGGTATTCTTTAATTTGGGGTTTAATTAAAACCTATGTACTTATTATAATCTGATATGGTGTGTGTGTGAGATAGAGAGAGATGGAAGAGAGAGAGGGAGAGAAGCAGAGAGATGGAAGAGAGAGGGAAAGAGAACTAGTGAGAGTGAGCTCAGAGAGAGAGAGCAGAGAGAGTAAGAGTAAGAGAGAGAGCAGAGAGAGAGTGAGAGAGAGACAGGAAAAATAATTAGGGGGGAGAAACGGGTTTTTTTTGGTTAAGGGGGGGAATATTTGGGGAATAAGGGGGGAAAGTTTCCGCGTTTTTTTTTATTTTTTTTTAAGTTAACCATCGACAACGGTTGTAAAATACAACCGATGTCTATAAAACAAAGACATCGGTTATATAGAAAACCGATGTCTAACTAACGTTTTTTATTTTTGAAAAATAAGTATAGACATCAGTTATTTTCTGGACCGATGTCTAAAACAATAAGTAACATCGGTTTTAAAATAACCGATGTCTAAATGAACTTTAACATCGGTCGTCTGAGCAACCGATGTCTAAGGACCGATGTCTATTGACCGATGTCTAAGGACCGATGTCTATTGACAGAATTATATTTTATGTCAAAACATTACATAACTGTAATATTTTATCAAAATTAAAAATTTTTGTTTATAGCCCAAAATACTCACATGTGTAAAACCTTTAAAAAATCTTGTCTAATGTAGTAGTTATTTCAATATTGTAGACACAATTCTTGGTGAAAATCCATCTAGAGGAGAATAGATAATTATAGTGCCACAAATAAAATTTTTAAATAATAATGTGATTAGTCAGATAGTAATAGTAATGAATATTGCTTACTCTATTGTTGTTGTTCCCTACATTTAGTAAGCAATATAGTTACCCTAATATGGTTCTTTAGGCTTCTTTTGGTATTACTGTTGCAGACAGGTACAACACTTTTTGCTCAAAAGTTATGACAGGTGTTTGGTAACTTCTAAAAGCCCATGTATGGAAAAGTGCTTTTGGTTAAAAAGCATGTCACCCATACTTTTGGAAAAAGCTGTTTCACTTTCACCATCTTACCTTCTCAAATATATTATTTTTATATATTATATATCAAAATATGCATAAATTAAAAAAATTACCAAACAATCATCTAATTTTTACATCACTTTATTCACCAGCACTTTCTTTCACAGCACAATAGTTTTAACCAGCACTCCCAAAAGAAACCTCTACTAAGGAAACTTATTCTTATGGAATTAAATGATGTAAATAAATTATTGTTTGCCCCATTAGGGATGAACTTGGGATTTAAATATAATCTAATAGGTATGGAAGGGGGTTTTATTTTTTTAACTACCTGATGAAATTTAACCATTCTCTTTAATGTGAATTATTTTCTCAAACTCTTTGTGTGTCATGAAATTTCCATCGTTTAAAGTATCAAAAAAATTTCATGTTAGAAATAAAGATATTCAAAAAATTAATTAATTATGTGGATTGTTTTAATTACTAAAAAACCAAAAATAATTATCATATATTTAACACACTTTATTTTTTTTATGAATTTGACAAAAAATCAGTATATAAACGAAACTTGATTTAGTATGCATTATCCATCTACAAATAATAAGGTGGTCGCCCTAATTGTCATTTTGAGGTAAAAAATGGTCCCAAAAACGGTTTGGTGAACCCTGTTAAAAATTGTTAAATTATGGTATACTTTTAAATATAAAGATATAAAAGAAAAAAATGTCGAAAACATAATATTAAGTGGTGTTTCAGCGCTCCTAAATATTACACCAAAACAAGCTCAAAATAAAAAAAATCATAACTTACCTGAAGTAACATGATAGCCTTCAAAAAATAATAAAATGAAACAAAACGCTACATCGCGTAGAGTTTTGGGTTATTTTTGAAACATTAAACGATATTGGGCCATAATTTTTAGAAGTGACATTTTTGCCATTTTATATCCCAAAGTGACATTTTGGTCCATTTCTCGAAAAAATATTAGTTTAAAATCGAGTGAAATTATTTAAATTTAGGAGTGCCAAATAAATTCATTAGCAGAAAAATTCCATCCAGTTTTTGGGGATAAAATTGGAGCCAACAAATATGGCCCAATTTAAAAAAATATAACAAATACAAAGTATTAATTTGCTACTCTTATATGTTAGAATTTACTGGGGCACGTAAATTGGACACGACTTGGTAGAATTTAGGTGAGGTTGAGGTTGGTTTTGTGTAGTTGTATTCAAGCCTTTATATGTGTGAACAATTGGACCAAGCACATTTTGAAAAGCAGACTCAAATATTGTAAGTGATAATTCATATCGAAATTGTTTTATTTTGAAAATCTTGTCAAAGTCTACCGAGTAAATATACTTAAATACAAGACAAACCTTAAGAAATGAGAATATACTAAAATAGAAGATAAACCATAAGAAATGAGAATATGTTCCCATTGTGTAGTTGTATAAATATTGTAAGTGATAATTCATATCAAAATTTATTTTATTTTGAAAATCTTGTCAAAGTCTACCTTTTTTTTTTGCCAAATTTAAAGCAGATTTCACTAATGACTTGAAAGAGATTGAATCGGGACAAATCTCATGCAACCAGGTTAAAAAACAAATAGAGTTAAATAATTAGCCGTTTTCTTTCTGGATTGCTTAACAAACTGAATACAAATATTTCGAAAATTAAAAATGAAGGTAATGGTTTCCCGGACAATCCAGCAAACATCTCCCCCAAAACAATAGCTTCACAATTGACCCTCACATTAATTCGATTGATATTGCAATATTCAGAGGACTCAGTTGCAACAACTGAGTTTAGAGACATCATGTTATGAACAAATATTTTTTGTGAGAGTTGAGCACATGTGATTTTCACCACCATTCCAAACGTACCCCAGCTATCTACCTGCCAGACACCAGCTATATAGTTGCCGAAAGTGTTGTTGATGCGAGATATCCAGATCTCCTAATACACCATCCAATTCATTTTCAACACAACCACCACATCGCACAAAAGCGAGACAAGTCTACCTCCTTGAGTATACTAAAATAGAAGGCAAATCCTGATAAATAAGAATGTACTAAAATAGAAGGCAAACCCTGAGAAATGAGAATCTATTCCCCTGCCTACTAAAATAAATCTTGGTAATTTACATAACAAATTATCAACTCTTGTCCAGTGGGGTGTTAAAAAATCATTCACTGATGTTGTGTTACAATAAAAATGTATACATATGGTATGGAGGGGAGATGACTATATTTTTATAGCGGTTAAAGTAATTTTTTAATGTATATGTTGTAAATAAAAAGCTTGTGTTCAAAAGTAGGTAGAGATAATTTATTCATACAATTATATTATTTTGTCATTTTAGTTGACACAAATTATTACATCCTAATTTTTTACTTTTTATTTGTAAATTTTGTATATAATGCACCCTAGCTTGCTACCACAATGGCACATATAATTCTCAACATCTTGAGTTCTTCCACCGTCATGAACTTAGCATGAAAAAAATAATAGTCAAAATGAGTTTCTAATACTTCTTCAATTATAAAAATATCCCATTACCAACTTGGTATAAAATTCTAAACGTTCAAAAAATTTGCACAACATTTCTTCAATATCAAGGTGATAAAAATATTTGACCAGGCATGCTTTATATTTGTTCCCACATACATATTATATAACCCAACTTTTTAACATCATCAAATTAAATGATATTTATTTTTGCTTATAGAAGTGGGTGAATCTATTTCACTAGTTGATTATAAATTGTAAAATTGTACTCACCTTAAATTAATTCATCTTGAAAATATAGATATTCCGCTAGTTAAGAAATTAACAACAAAAAAATAATTAAGGAAATCACAATTCACCCACCATATATATGTGAAGTTTGAGAATTGTCAACAAAAACCATGGAAATACTAATGATCTATATAGTATTAATGATTCATGAAATAAAAAAAGAATCTTATGAAATCTTTTCATATCTTGTTTTTCATTTAAGGGGAAGCTTAAATGAATTCTTCACTCTGATGAGCTTTCCAACATCAACTAGTTGTTTAAGCTTACGAAGCAGGGTCTTTCTAAAATTAATTGGAAGTTGATCGTAATTGTTTTCTACAAATTTGGCTATTGCTATGCAGCTTGAACCCTTTCTGCTCCCCAGAGTTGAGACTGCATGATTTATTATCTACATTTAAAAGAAAAGACCTTGAATACAATTTGTATCTCACAACTGTATGTAACTATTATTCAAACATCATTTACAAAATAAATATAATATACCTGTTCGTAAGTAGGATTAGAAGGAGGTGGAATATAAGTATTTGGTTCAGCATTCATCATTAGAACCATGCTTTGATGTGCACTCAGTTGGATGTTAAACTCTAAGCCCTGTAAATGCTTCAACTTTAAATCTTAACTTTTATTTGAAACCTCAAGCTTGAAAATTAACACAATCCCTCAACTTGAAACCCTTTTGCTCCACACCCTAGTTCAAGGTCTTCTTAGTTGAAGTGAGAGAAGGGGAATGATTTTATACTTGATTTGGAAGATGCTAAATTTCTCAAAAAGAAACAATATATTTCTTTGTCTCTGGCGCCTATCTTTGCCGCTCATTATTTTCACCTAAATTTTAAAATATGGGTAAGGCGGCTACCTTTGGGGCTCAATATTTTAGCTAAATTTCACTGCCTCTCACTTTAATATTTTCACTTCACTTAAATTTTATTGAGTGCTCGTTGAAATCCAAGTAACCAGGTCATCTCATAAGCTAGATTTTTGAAATAATTATTTATTATTTACTAATTTGTTAAACTTGAAATTTTACAAAAAAATTACATATACAAAAAGTACCAAGAGTTACTTGTATTTCAAATTAATAAGCTACTAAAATGAAAATAAAATCAACTCCAAATTTATTATATTCTGTGTCAAAAAAATCATATAATTATAATCTTTTATCAAAAATATAAATGTTTATTTTTAACCGAAAATACTTGAATGTGTAAAACCTTTAAAAAATGATGTCCCGTAGCTGTTTCAACATTCTAGAGGCAAATTCTTGGTAAAAATTTATATATATTAGAATAGACAGGTATGGTGCTAGAAATTAAAAAACTTAAATAAGGATGCGATTAATCACATAATAATAAGAATTTTTATTTAGGGCGATGTTGTTCCCTAGATTAGATTTAGTAAGCAATATAGTTACCCTATTGTGGTTCCCTAGATTTAATCTATAAAGGAAACCTATTTTTTAGAATTCAATGATGTAAATAACTTGGCATTTACCTCAAATTAGGGAAATGAAAATTAACTTAATTTATCGTTATTAGAGGGATTTAAATATAATCTAATAGATATCGAGGGGAGTTTTTAACCAAGGTGTTGTATTTTCTTGTGATTAAAATCAAACATTCTCATTAAAGTAAATTATTTTCTCAAACTCTTTATGTGTTATGACATTTTCATTGTTTAAAGATTCAATTTTATTTTATATTAGAAATAAAGATATTTCAAAAAAATAATTTAGTAACGTGGAGTGCTTTAAAATATAGAAAAAATTACTATATATTTGTAACTATACAATCACTTGTACCTAAAAGTTTAAACTCGTTTTATTTTTTGATAAATTGGACATAATATCAGTATATGAACTAAATTTAATTTATTATACGTCATTCATCTAAAAACTGGGTCACACCATGTGGCACCTGTGGATCAATATTCCGAGGTGGTAAATGATGACATGTCATATTATGACGTGTTAAAATTTTACGTGGCAGATCAAGTGACATTCCAAGTCACACAATTGACTTATTTTATTGGAGTATGCTCCTGATGCACTGATTTGTATCGTTGTAGTTGATGACAAAAAGCATTGCATTAGGAGTCAAATCCAACGTTCGCCGCTGATGTAATGCCCATTTTCTGTTGCAAAATTCAAAAACAGGCTGCAATGGTTTTTTGGCCTATTGCCATATTAATAAAGTATTGCATTTGAGCATTTTGGGCGTAGTTCCAGAAGCACGAATCTGCCCTATTTCTTCTTTGAATAGGAATCTGTTTAATCAGCTGTCCGTCTCTTTCATTACCAAGATCATTTATGATATCATTATCCCACCTGTTTTGAGCCACATTATTTAGACCACTAACTTTACTATCTTTCAATTTTAGTGAAAAATACCATTTCATTACCATGATAACCATGGTATTTTCCAAATGTTTGTTCCGTTATCATCTCCAATCCTTCTCCCACATCCTCTTTTAACCAAATATTGAGTTACCAGAATACTATGCCACATGTAACAAAGGTTGGCCCAAGATGTGCTGTCAAAAAATCTCCATCAGGAAAATACTGTGCCTCGATTATCATTATTCACTAGCCTCCTTCCTTGTTTAGCGAGCATAGCCAAGTTAAGATTTTTTAACTTTTCGACCCCAAGCCTCATCCTTTTTTAACATTGCATAATTTGGAGATGAGCATTAGTATAACTAGCAAGTTGATAAAATATACGTGCTCCACGAAGAACATTTATTGAAGATTACCTTCCAGAATTAGGAGCAATAAGTATTTCTCTATTCGTAACCTAAATCATCTGCATAAGTTCCTTGAATTGGCCATCAGAGAAAGAGTTGACTGATGTTTCACTTGAAGATCTGAAGTCTTGGAGAAAGACTAAGAGTTCTTGTCAAGAATAACACTATTAGCTTGAGATTTACCTTTATTTTGTTGATTTCTAGGTTTAGATTTGGGTTTACCAAATATTTTGGGCCATTCAAGGTAGTTATAAAGGCAATATTTATCATGAAGGTGTCCTGTCATTTGACAAAATTCACAGAAGGGAGTGGTTGAAGTGTCACGGACACTATTTTTCTTCTTCATAGATTGAAGTGTCTGTTACCATATTCATTGTCTTAAATGACATAGCAGATGACCCAACAAGCACATTAGAATACATGTTTTCTCTTTGATATTCTTCATTTGATATGCTTCCCTTTAGGATGAATGAGGTATTATCATGAGAAGATGACCTCGAGTGACTGTAAAGAATCGTTTAATCCCATAAGAAATTCAGAGAGAAGACTTTTTCTTATGTACAAGTTCGATTTGTTATTGACTTCACATATACACTTATTGCAGCTATAGTAAGGCAACTCAGAAATTTACTCGGGTTTATCATTAAGAGCCCTAAATTTAGTGGAATGGAAATAAACATTGATCTCTGACTAAGATAAGCAATTTCACATTTGACAATAAAGACCTTAGGTATATTCGTATGAGCAAATCATGTAGCTAAATCATTCCATGTATCACCAGCAGTGTTCATAAATATTATACTTTGACAAATATCAGGAGATACAATGTTTAAGATCGATGGGATGATAATATCGCTACATGATGCCAGTAAACAAGTAAAGCAGATGGAGAAGCATTTTGCAAATAAGTTCCAACAACACTAACACTGGTGTTGGTTTTAACTCTATGGCAACACCCTCAAGTCAATAGCAACACAATATTGATGTTGATTTAATTGTTATTGCAACATCTTTCTCTATTTATGGCAACACTACTCGATTAACATTTCTTATTTTGCCAACACCTCATCACGTTATAGCTACACCAATTGAATTATTTTTGCCAACACTTTATAAGGCAAAGGCAACATTTTTAGTGGTAATTTTTGAATAGCTTGTTACTTAAAAAGACCTCCCTGTTTTAATCAATTTCATCCAAAGAAATCAAAATAATACACAAACCAATTCCAACTAAGATATGCAATGTCAAATTAATTCGAATATAAACTTTAAACTCATACTTGAATAAACTTTAAAGTCATACAATTTCAACTATTATGACAAAACATAGATACATGGATAAGATTACTTGTTTCGGTCAAAATCTAACAAAACATGATAAGTATAATAGTTATAACTTGATCACAAAAATAATAAAATATTACGATATAACTAAGAGATGCAGAAGTATCAAGGCCGTGCTTTCCTTGCTCCACTTGCACCACCAGTTCCAGATTTCACATGTGCTGTCCCATTCTCTTCGATCCACCCCTTAAATACACAACGAAATTCCCATTCACCAAGAAAACTATAAGGCCTACAAATTTTAGTGGCCATCTTAAGATCATTAAATGCAAATTTTTGAAGCCGAGAAGTAATTTTAAGTTCCTCTTCAAGTTTGGAAGTGGATGTATTACTTTCTGCAGTACTAGTTTTAGTTGATGAGATTGCGATAGTTTGGTCTTTCTTACTGTTGGCATATATGCTCTCTGCAGCAGCACAAAATAATTCTGACAGGATTAATATATGCTAATATATTAACAAACTATAAGCAAGATATTAAATCAAATCATTCTGCTGTAGAAGCATATAAAAACCCAAGGAACAGAAGACTAACAGTTCAAACGTATATAACAAAAAGATCACTGATGTATAAAAAACTAGTTGGGAAATAATTATTAATAAGATGACACCAGTGCGATTAGAAATTTTATATAAAAACCTGAATATCTAAAGCAGGCCTCCCATAACCACGACTGCTAAAACAACTTTTAGCTATCATTAGAAGGATATAAAATTAGGAACCAGTGTTGACACTAATTCAATGTAGCTCAGCTTGTACAGGGCAAAAAAACAAACAAATATCAACTAACCTTTGATGTGGAGAACTGCAGCCCTAGAGCAAAAAGAAGAAAAATAACACCAAATTATGTCACTGTCTCGACCTAAAAGGATAGAATCGAATTACTATGACTGATGCAGAAAAAGAATAAAATATACAAATATATGGAAAAATACAATAAAGAAGAAATTGGGCAGACCATAGAGAATTTGCTAATACAAGGATTTCCAAAGCACGGCATTGAACAAATAAATTGTAGCCCATACGAAAGATATTATCAACAGACAAGCTATCAAATATGTCTGTGTATGGAATGACGCGGTGGGGAATATAACACGGGTAGACTCCAGGTAAACTAAATAAATACAACAATCTCTCTCCTGTAAATAACCTGAAATATTTTATGAAAAATATAAATGTGAGGTGTGCTCACTTTGTTCGATTCAATTTAGTTTATTCCCTAGGCATTGATGCTTTTAACCATGAACGAATATGTGATTTATCATCATAATCTCATCCACAACTGAAGTGGTGTTTTCTAGTTTACCCTCATACATTTTGAAGTGAACCTTTATATGTTCCCGCTTCCGAGATAAGTCAATTTGCACATCATATATCTAATTCATCAGTAGTACTTTAATAATATTGAACGACTCCTTGCAAGGTGAACTTGTGATCATAAATAAGCAAACGACTCCAAGCACAGTTTCACACAATTAGCAAACTGCTTGCGGATAAAATAATTAAGAAGGTGCTTCATACACAAAAATGAACAAGTTCATAAGCATGATATCATCATTTACCCAATATTTTATAAATTATTTGAACTCCTAACCAATAAGCTCAAGTGCTTTAGCAAATCAAATACAAGTAGTACAATTTTTGGCTCCACCTCATTTACCAGGTAGATGGTTTTATATCTTTGGCTCTACAACACCCTAACACCTCAACATCGCCTAAATCTATTTACAACAACTATGTAAAAACTTTTTACAACTAAATATAATTGGAGCCTGGATTCCTTACGTGCTTCAAGGGAACCAAAGAGTTTGAATGAAAACAAACTTGAACCAGTAAATTCCAAACCTGTTAGAGTAGGAATGTGTTTGTTTTTATCTCACAAGTGTATCAAACTAGTTTATAAGCAATAACAACATATAACTTTTATGAATTAGGACATGCCTACTTTCATTTTTATATGGGGCAAAATGTTTGGATTTCATCATACCCTACTAAAAATCCTCTACACAAACGAAGAATATTACATAATGCTACGACAACAACAAAAAACATCGACAATTATGACCCCTAGCATTTAGAAGAAAATGTACTATTTAGGTAAGCGCTTGTAGTTACTCGTGATACAAATTGTTGGTTTATCCATTTATTTCGGCACGTGCAACTCACCACCATATTCTACATGTACAATCCAGACAAAAATTCTTTATCTGGTTTCTAACTATTTAACACCATCCAAATAAATCACCTACAGTATTATAGAAAATCAACTACATAAATCCATATCATATTCCCACACTACCACTCCCTCAAACTCAAGTTCCGCTTCACTAAACTTAGCTCAACTTAGTTCAATTCCAATAACTACAACATTTCTCGAGACAAACAAAAAGCGCAAACCAACACTAAACTCTTATCACAACATAAATACATAATATTACATGAACTCGACAAAAATGACTCACGTCCTGAGCCATTTGAGTAACAATATCCGCAAAATCCGAAACAACGCCTTCATCATCCTCCCTATCGGAAAACTCAACCGAATCAATCGCGATTTGCACCTCTGAAACGACAAGTCACCGCGAACCTACATAAACACAAAACATGAAATCACACCATAAATTCAATAAATTCATCAAATTCAACAAAAAAAGCACTCGAAACATCGAAACAATCGCATACAATAGACCAATAAAGCTCGTAGAAAAATCTAACAATCGGAACCGATATAAATAGGGCACAAATATAAACCCCCCAAAATTAGGATTTGAAATCCCCATAATTAACAAATTAAAATTAGAATTTGTAAACAAATAATAAAAAATGCCCCAAAATTAAGGATTATAAACCCCAGATTAACAAATTAAATTAAGTTTGTACCCGTAATAACACCTAAGTGGAGGTTTGAAACATAGCTGAAATGATGAAATAGAGTTTTGGCTTATTTTTGAAACATTAAACGATATTGGGCCATAATTTTCAGAAGTGACATTTTTGCCATTTTATATCCCAAAGTGACATTTTGATCCATTTCTCGAAAAAATATTAGTTTAAAATCGAGTGAAATTATTTAAATTTAGGAGTGCCAAATAAATTCATTAGCAGAAAAATTCCATCCAGTTTTCGGGAAAAAAATAAATATAATATACCTGTTCGTAAGTAGAATTAGAATGAGGTGGAATATAAGTATTTGGTTCAGCATTCATCATTAGAACCATGTTTTGATGTGCACTCAGTTGGATGTTAAACTCTAAGCCCCTGTAAATGCTTCAACTTTAAATCTTAACTTTTATTTGAAACCTCAAGCTTGAAAATTAACACAATCCCTCAACTTGAAACCCTTTTGCTCCACACCCTAGTTCAAGGTCTTCTTAGTTGAAGTGAGACAAGGGGAATGATTTTATACTTGATTTGGAAGATGCTAAATTTCTCAAAAAGAAACAATATATTTCTTTGTCCCTGGCGCCTATCTTTGCCGCTCATTATTTTCACCTAAATTTCAAAATATGGGTAAGGCGACTACCTTTGGGGCTCAATATTTTAGCTAAATTTCACTGCCTCTCACTTTAATATTTTCACTTCACTTAAATTTCATTGAGTGCTCGTTGAAATCCAAGTAACCAGGTCATCTCATAAGCTAGATTTTTGAAATAATTATTTATTATTTACTAATTTGTTAAACTTGAAATTTTACAAAAAATTACATATACAAAAAGTACCAAGAGTTACTTGTATTTCAAATTAATAAGCTACTAAAATGAAAATAAAATCAACTCCAAATTTATTATATTCTGTGTCAAAAAAATCATATAATTATAATCTTTTATCAAAAATATAAATATTTATTTTTAACCGAAAATACTTGAATGTGTAAAACCTTTAAAAAATGATGTCCCTACTGTTTCAACATTCTAGAGGCAAATTCTTGGTAAAAATTTATATATATTAGAATAGACAGGTATGGTGCTAGAAATTAAAAAACTTAAATAAGGATGCGATTAATCACATAATAATAATGAGAATTTTTATTTAGCGCGATGTTGTTCCCTAGATTAGATTTAGTAAGCAATATAGTTACCCTATTGTGGTTCCCTAGATTTAATCTATAAAGGAAACCTATTTTTTAGAATTCAATGATGTAAATAACTTGGCATTTGCCTCAAATTAGGGAAATGAATATTAACTTAATTTATTGTTATTAGAGGGATTTAAATATAATCTAATAGATATCGAGGGGAGTTTTTAACCAATGTGTTGTATTTTCTTGTGATTAAAATCAAACATTCTCATTAAAGTGAATTATTTTCTCAACCTCTTTATGTGTTATGACATTTTCATTGTTTAAAGATTCAATTTTATTTTATATTAGAAATAAAGATATTTCAAAAAAATAATTTAGTAACGTGGAGTGCTTTAAAATATAGAAAATATTACTATATATTTGTAACTATACAATCACTTGTACCTAAAAGTTTAAACTCATTTTATTTTTTGATAAATTGGACATAATATCAGTATATGAACTAAATTTAATTTAATATACGTCATTCATCTAAAAACTGGGCCACACCATGTGGCACCTGTGGATCAATATTCCGAGGTGGTAAATGATGACATGTCATATTATGACGTGTTAAAATTTTACGTGGCAGATGCACGTGACATTCCAAGTCACACAATTGACTTATTTTATTGGAGTATGCTCCTGATGCACTGATTTGTATCGTTGTAGTTGATGACAAAAAGCATTGCATTAGGAGTCAAATCCAATGTTCGCCGCTGATGTAATGCTCATTTTCTGTTGCAAAATTCAAAAACAGGCTGCAATGCTTTTTTGGCCTATTGCCATATTAATAAAGTATTGCATTTGAGCATTTTGGGCGTAGTTCCAGAAGCACGAATCTGCCCTATTTCTTCTTTGAATAGGAATCTGTTTAATCAGCTGTCCCGTCTCTTTCATTACCAAGATCAATTTATGATATCATTATCCCACCTGTTTTGAGCCACATTATTTAGACCACTAACTTTACTATCTTTCAATTCTAGTGAAAAATACCATTTTATTGGCATGATAACCATGGTATTTTCCAAATGTTTGTTCCGTTATATCTCCAATCCTTCTCCCACATCCTCTTCTAACCAAATATTGAGTTAACAGAATACTATGCCACATGTAACAAAGGTTGGCCCAAGATGTGCTGTCAAAAAATCTCCATCAGGAAAATACTGTGCCTGGATTATCATTATTCACTAGCCTCCTTCCTTGTTTAGCGAGCATAGCCAAGTTAAGATTTTTTAACTTTTCGACCCCAAGCCTCATCCTTTTTTAACATTGCATAATTTGGAGATGAGCATTAGTATAACTAGCAAGTTGATAAAATATACGTGCTCCACGAAGAACATTTATTGAAGATTACCTTCCAGAATTAGGAGCAATAAGTATTTCTCTATTCGTAACCTAAATCATCTGCATAAGTTCCTTGAATTGGCCATCAGAGAAAGAGTTGACTGATGTTTCACTTGAAGATCTGAAGTCTTGGAGAAAGACTAAGAGTTCTTGTCAAGAATAACACTATTAGCTTGAGATTTACCTTTATTTTGTTGATTTCTAGGTTTAGATTTGGGTTTACCAAATATTTTGGGCCATTCAAGGTAGTTATAAAGGCAAATATTTATCATGAAGGTGTCCTGTCATTTGACAAAATTCACAGAAGGGAGTGGTTGAAGTGTCACGGACACTATTTTTCTTCTTCATAGATTGAAGTGTGTGTTACCATATTCATTGTCTTAAATGACATAGCAGATGATCCAACAAGCACATTAGAAGACATGTTTTCTCTTTGATATTCTTCATTTGATATGCTTCCCTTTAGGATGAATGAGGTATTATCATGAGAAGATGACCTCGAGTGACTGTAAAGAATCGTTTAATCCCATAAGAAATTGAGAGAGAAGACTTTTTCTTATGTACAAGTTCGATTTGTTATTGACTTCACATATACACTTATTGCAGCTATAGTAAGGCAACTCAGAAATTTACTCGGGTTTATCATTAAGAGCCCTAAATTTAGTGGAATAGAAATAAACATTGATCTCTGACTAAGATAAGCAATTTCACATTTGACAATAAAGACCTTAGGTATATTCGTATGAGCAAATCATGTAGCTAATCATTCCATGTATCACCAGCAGTGTTCATAAATATTATACTTTGACAAATATCAGGAGATACAATATTTAAGATCTATGGGATGATAATATCGCTACATGATGCCAGTAAACAAGTAAAGCAGATGGAGAAGCATTTTGCAAATAAGTTCCAACAACACTAACACTGGTGTTGGTTTTAACTCTATGGCAACACCCTCAAGTCAATAGCAACACAATATTGATGTTGATTTAATTGTTATTGCAACATCTTTCTCATTTATGGCAACACTACTCGATTAACATTTCTTATTTTGCCAACACCTCATCACGTTATAGCTACACCAATTGAATTATTTTTGCCAACACTTTATAAGGCAAATGCAACATTTTTAGTGGTAATTTTTGAATAGCTTGTTACTTAAAAAGACCTCCAGTTTTAATCAATTTCATCCAAAGAAATCAAAATAATACACAAACCAATTCCAACTAAGATATGCAATGTCAAATTAATTCGAATATAAACTTTAAACTCATACTTGAATAAACTTTAAAGTCATACAATTTCAACTATTATGACAAAACATAGATACATGAATAAGATTACTTGTTTCGGTCAAAATCTAACAAAACATGATAAGTATAATAGTTATAACTTGATCACAAAAATAATAAAATATTACGATATAACTAAGAGATGCAGAAGTATCAAGGCCAGTGCTTTCCTTGCTCCACTTGCACCACCAGTTCCAGATTTCACATGTGCTGTCCCATTCTCTTCGATCCACCCCTTAAATACACAACCAAATTTCCATTCACCAAGAAAACTATTAGGCCTACAATTTTAGTGGCCATCTTAAGATCATTAAATGCAAATTTTTGAAGCCGAGAAGTAATTTTAAGTTCCTCTTCAAGTTTGGAAGTGGATGTATTACTTTCTGCAAGTACTAGTTTTAGTTGATGAGATTGCGATAGTTTGGTCTTTCTTACTGTTGGCATATATGCTCTCTGCAGCAGCACAGAACAAGTCTGACAGGATTGATATATGCTAGTATATTAATAAACTATAAGCAAGATATTAAATCAAATCATTCTGCTGCAGAAGCATATAAAAACCCAAGGAACAGAAGACTAACAGTTCAAACGTATATAACAAAAAGATCACTGATGTATAAAAAACTAGTTGGGAAATAATTATTAATAAGATGACACCAGTGCGATTAGAAATTTTATATAAAAATCTGAATATCTGAAGCAGGCCTCCCATAACCACGACTGCTCAAACAACTTTTAGCTATCATTAGAAGGAGATAAATTAGGAACCAGTGTTGACACTAATTCAATGTAGCTCAGCTTGTACAGGGCAAAAAATAAACAAATATCAACTAACCTTTGATGTGGAGAACTACAGCCCTAGAGCAAAAAGAAGAAAAATAACACCAAATTATGTCACTGTCTCGACCTAAAAGGATAGAAACGAATTACTATGAAGGATGCGGAAAAAGAATAAAATATACAAATATATGGAAAAATACAATAAAAGAAGAAATTGGGCAGACCATAGAGAATTTGCTAATACAAGGATTCCAAAGCACGGTATTGAACACATAAATTGTAGCCCATACGAAAGATATTATCAACAAACAAGCTATCAAATATGTCTGTGTATAGAATGACGCGGTGGGGAATATAACACGGGTAGACTCCAGGTAAACTAAATAAATACAACAATCTCTCTCCTGTAAATAACCTGAAATATTTTATGAAAAATATAAATGTGAGGTGTGCTCACTTTGTTCGATTCAATTTAGTTTATTCCCTAGGCATTGATGTTTTTAACCATGAACGAATATGTGATTTATCATCATAATCTCATCCACAACTGAAGTGGTGTTTTCTGGTTTACCCTCGTACATTTTGAAGTGAACCTTTATACATTTTGGGTTATTTTTGAAACATTAAACGATATTGGGCCATAATTTTCAGAAGTGACATTTTTTACCATTTTATATCCCGAAGTGACATTTTGGTCCATTTCTCGAAAAAATATTAGTTTAAAATCGAGTGAAATTATTTAAATTTAGGAGTGCCAAATAAATTCATTAGCAGAAAAATTCCATCCAGTTTTTGGGGATAAAATTGGAGCCAACAAATATGGTCCAATTTAAAAAAATATAACAAATACAAAGTATTAATTTGCTACTCTTATATGTTAGAATTTACCGGGGCTCGTAAACTGGACACGACTTGGTAGAATTTAGGTGAGGTTGAGGTTGGTTTTGTGTAGTTGTATTCAAGCCTTTATATGTGTGAACAATTTGACCCAAGCACATTTTGAAAAAGCAGACTCAAATATTGTAAGTGCTAATTCATATCGAAATGTTTTATTTTGAAAATCTTGTCAAAGTCCTTACGAGTAAATATACTTAAATACAAGACAAACCTTAAGAAATGAGAATATACTAAAATAGAAGACAAACCATAAGAAATGAGAATATGTTCCCATTGTGTAGCTGTATAAATATTGTAAGTGATAATTCAATATCAAAATTTATTTTATTTTGAAAATCTTGTCAAAGTCTACCTTTTTTTTGCCAATTTTAAAGCAGATTTCACTAATGACTTGAAAGAGATTCAATCGGGACAAACCCGAACTGATCATGCAACCAGGTTGAAAAACAAATAGAGCTAAATAATTAGCCGTTTTGTTTCCGGATGCTTAACAAACTGAATAAAATATTCTGAAAATTAAAAATGAAGGGTAATGGTTTCCCGGACAATCCAGCACGCATCTCCCCCAAAACAGTAGCTTCACAATTGACCCTCATATTAATTCGATTGATATTGCAATGTTCAGAGGACTCAGTTACAACAACTGAGTTTAGAGGCCTCATGTTATGAACAATATTTTTTGTGAGAGTTGAGCACATGTGATTTTCACCACCATTCCAAACGCACCCCAGCTATCTACCTGCCAGACACCAGCTAATATAGTTGCCGAAAGTGTTGTTTGATTGCGAGATATCCAGATCTCCTAATACAGCATCCAATTCATTTTCAACACAACCACCACATCGCACAAAAGCGAGACAAGTCTACCTCCTTAGTATACTAAAATAGAAGGCAAACCCTGATAAATAAGAATGTACTAAAATAGAAGGCAAACCCTGAGAAATGAGAATCTATTCCCCTGCCTACTAAAATAAATCTTGGTAATTTACATAACAAATTATCAACTCTTGTCCAGTGGGGTGTTAAAAAAAATCATTCACTGATGTTGTGTTACAATAAAAATGTATACATATGGTATGGTGGGGAGATGACTATATTTTTATAGCGGTTTAAAGTAATTTTTTAATGTATATGTTGTAAATAAAAGCTTGTGTTCAAAAGTAGGTAGAGATAATTTATCATACAATTATATTATTTTGTCATTTTAGTTGACACAAATTATTACATCCTAATTTTTACTTTTTATTTGTAAATTTTGTATATAATGCACCCTAGCTGCTACCACAATGGCCACATATAATTCTCAACATCTTGAGTTCTTCCACCGTCATGAACTTAGCATGAAAAAAATAATAGTCAAAATGAGTTTCTAATACTTCTTCAATTATTAAAAATATCCCATTTACCAACTTGGTATAAATTCTAAACGTTCAAAAAATTTGCACAACATTTCTTCAATATCAAGGTGATAAAATATTTGACCAGACATGCTTTATATTGTTCCCACATACATATTATACAACCCAACTTTTTTAACATCATCAAATTAAATGATATTTATTTTTGCTTATAGAAGTGGGTGAATCTATTTCACTAGTTGATTATAAATTGTAAAATTGTACTCACCTTAATTAATTCATCTTGAAAATATAGATATTCCGCTAGTTAGAAATTAACAACAAAAAAATAATTAAGGAATCCACAATTCAACCACCATATATCTGTGAAGTTTGAGAATTGTCAACAAAAACCATGGAAATACTAATGATCTATATAGTATTAATGATTCATGAAATAAAAAAAGAATCTTATGAAATCTTTTCATATCTTATTTTTCATTTAAGGGGAAGCTTAAATGAATTCTTCACTCTGATGAGCTTTCTGCTCCCCAGAGTTGAGACTGCATGATTTATTATCTACATTTAAAAGAAAAGACCTTGAATACAATTTGTATCTCACAACTGTATGTAACTATTATTCAAACATCATTTACAAAATAATATAATATACCTGTTCGTAAGTAGGATTAGAAGGAGGTGGAATATAAGTATTTGGTTGAGCATTCATCATTAGAACCATGCTTTGATGTGCACTCAGTTGGATGTTAAACTCTAAGCCCTGTAAATGCTTCAACTTTAAATCTTAACTTTTATTTGAAACCTCAAGCTTGAAAATTAACACAATCCCTCAACTTGAAACCCTTTTGCTCCACACCCTAGTTCAAGGTCTTCTTAGTTGAAGTGAGACAAGGGGAATGATTTTATACTTGATTTGGAAGATGCTAAATTTTTCAAAAAGAACAATATATTTCTTTGTCTCTGGCCCTATCTTTGCGCTCATTATTTTCAACTAAGTTTCAAAATATGGGTAGGCGGCTACCTTTGGGGCTCAATATTTTAGCTAAATTTCACTGCCTCTCACTTTAATATTTTCACTTCACTTAAATTTATTGAGTGCTGTTGAAATCCAAGTAACCAGGTCATCTCATAAGCTAGATTTTTGAAATAATTATTTATTATTTACTAATTTATTAAACTTGAAATTTTACAAAAAAATTACATATACAAAAAGTACCAAGAGTTACTTGTATTTCAAATTAATAAGCTACTAAAATGAAAATAAAATCAACTCCAAATTTATTATATTCTGTGTCAAAAAAATCATATAATTATAATCTTTTATCAAAAATATAAATGTTTATTTTAACCGAAAATACTTGAATGTGTAAAACCTTTAAAAAATGATGTCCCGTAGCTATTTCAACATTCTAGAGGCAAATTCTTGGTAAAAATTATTATATTAGAATAGACTGTATGGTGCTAGAAATCAAAAAACTTAAATAAGGATGCGTTATCACATAATATAATGAGTTTTATTTAGGGCGATGTTGTTCCCTAGATTAGATTTAGTAAGCATATAGTTACCCTATTGTGGTTCCCCTAGATTTAATCTATAAAGGAAACCTATTTTTTCGAATTCAATGATGTA